>NW_015505476.1:756967-764818 GCF_001515645.1 Sinocyclocheilus grahami
TATATATATATCAATTAAAAAAAAACTGAAATTATATGCATCATATACGTTTATTTATTTATTGGCATGACCGCTATAAATGATCATTTTTAGGCTGCAGTTCTGCAGCTTTAGATCTACTATAATGTTACTGTGCTACAGAGTGTCATATGGTAGAAACATCCAGAATATTTTATGAGGTAATTAAACTGGAGATTCCACACAGCATTTAAATTTGGTTGCTCTTCTGTTGACTGATATTCTCTTTTGAAATTCATTCATTAAGACAGCTCCATCAGGAGAATGATTGTATACATTTTTTTATTTAATTTTCCTATTTTAAAAGTGCATTTGATAAACTATTTTTTAGAGAGCAGTCAGAAAAACAGATTCAGCAAAATAAAAGTTGTGTGTCAAACATATATCCCATGGGTTACCAGGCTAAATCCTCTGTAACTACCACATTTAGCTGGACAGACGGTGATGATGGCAGTGATGATTTCATGTGTCACAGGTGTGTTATAGAGGGCAGGTGTTCTTGGGTGGATCTCTCTCTCTCTCTCTGTCATTCTGAGTATAAGTTTGTCTCAGTTTGTTTTATGGGAAGTCTTGCTGTGCCCATTCTGGGATACCAGCATGCCAGTGGAAATATCTGTTTATAGAATGTACATATTTGAAAGCCAGTTTAGTGGTAGATTTAAGTTAAAACATATGTGTATGTTCTTTGATGTCTCAGTCTGTGGGCCATACATTTTTATTATTATAAAAAAAGCAATGTAAATGGATGAAACTTTAGTTTGGAGTGCTGACTGTAGCATTATCTTGAATAAAGACACAAATGGTAATGAAGATCTGGAACAGTGAGTTTTAACTGCCTGCTAATGATAAAACCTCATGTGGCCTATGGCTTTCTGTACATTTATATTGTTTTATTGCCAGTGTAATATTGTTATTTTTGCTGGTCAGTCTGGAGGAACAGCACCATAAATTGCACATTCTTTCTCAGCTCTTTTCAACTTTTAAAAGTTTCTTATTTTTTTTCATTTACAGAAAAATATGGGATAAGAAAGTCAAGGATTCAACAACAAGGTGAATTCAGTTGACTCTTCTTTGGCACTTAACATATTGCTTTACCACACATCAGAGCATATTCTTGTACTCTTAATTGAACTCTTAATGTACCACTGCTCCTGTGACCTATAATGTCTCCTAGATTGAGTCAGATGACCAAGAAGAAGGGATTCTGGGTTGAGAAAGTACATTGCTTGGGCACAGAGCCCAGTCTGGCAGAGTGTCATGCCCTGCTGTCAATCCCTCGAAGCCCGGGCCCCTGTAAGAACGGTCGCCATGCAGTGGCCCGCTGTGTCCCAGGACCGCAGTTTGCGCGTATGTCCTCTGGCAGACCCCAGGCACCTCACCCTGCAGAGGTAATCCTAAAAACATTTTGGTTATTCAGTTAATGACTGGCTTTAATGACTGGCAAAAATTAAATATTTATATTTTTTAATAAAAAAAGTTTATCAGTCGTCATAATTGCATTTAATGGGTTATACCGATTAAAAAAGTAAAATAAATTACAAAAAAATCAATCAACCAACCAATCAACCAACCCCCCACAAATAATTACTAGAATCAAATACGACCCTCATTATGCTGTTATTGAAATTAAAATATCATACTTTTAAAAAAGCTTTAAAGAAAAAATACTGTTCTTGGCACACAACATAAGGAAAGTAAATAATGTGTTATGATTTTTGACTTTTTGCACTGATCTTCAACCCTGTTAAACCCTGATGTCTTGCATATAATAGAATTAGAAATAGAGCAGGCATATACACCATTGTTCAAAGGTTTGGAGTCAGTTTATTTTTTCTAAGTAAATTATTACTATTATTCAGCAAGGATGCATTAATTTGATCAAAAGTGACAGTAAAGACTGTTCACAGATTGTTAGATTGTTACAAAAGATTTCTATTTCAAATAAATGGTGTGCTTTTTAACTTTCTGTTCATCAGCATTGATCATAATTAGAAATGTTTAATTAGCACCAAACCAGCATATTATAATTATTTCTGTTTCATGTGATGCAAATATTTAGTTATTATAATTGGTAATATTTCCCAATATTTACAGCTTTTACGGCAAATGTCACGAGTTACATTTCTTTTCGGTTACATTTAGTGATTTTTAAGTTTAGTTTTCTTTTTTAACAAGAGACACTGAAACTGAGTGATGCTACCATAAAGTATTTACTTTTATGTATAGGAACCTTACTGTTAGGGGGTTTAAATAATGTAGTACTTTAGAGTTAGGCTTAGCAGTTTGCAAAGCTATAACCACATATTTAGGGTTGGGGTTAATATTATGTAAGAATCAGTCTATGAAAAACCCATATTTGTCAACCGCTAATCTGCAGATTGGAGAAGGCATGTACCCCACTGGTGCTCCCCAAATGTCTGTTGTGGTTAAAACCCTAGTACTTGAAATTGTAACCTTGTCAATCCTTCTTCCCATCTCATAGCTGTCAGTGCGTCTGAAGGCAGGACCACGTCTGGGAGAAGGAAGAGTCGAGGTTCTCCGTGAGGGAAAGTGGGGAACCGTGGTTGACCACCTGTGGGACCGGATCTCAGCCAGTGTGGTGTGCAGAGAGCTGGGCTTCGGCACTGCCAAAGAGGCTCTTACCAGAGCATACATGGGTCAAGGTGAGAATTAATTTAAGCTTAAATGATCCCATGAGGGCGAGTAAAAGATAGAATTTTCATTCTTTGATGACCTGTTCCTTAATCTGCTTCGAGTCAATATAGTGTTTATAGGAAGAAGGTGATTCATAACTACGAACGTGATTATGATCATACTGAGTTTTCCACATGATTCCACAGTAGTCTGAGTCTGAACTTAATTTGTAAGCACTGCTTATCTATAGGATACACCTGTCTGCAGCTGAATATAAAACAGAGATTATGTTTTACATAATGCGATATCACACTCTCCAGGGTGCAAAACATGAATTCCACATCAGTGATGAGGCTTTAAGGCAAGGAACTTTCCCTGAACTTTCTGTGGCTCAGATCCACACTGCATGTGAGTTTACTTTGGCTGAGTGAGACAAAGCTCACCGCTGATCTATATTCCAAGGGGAATCGGTCCAATCTGACAAGATGGGATAATTGCTCTGCCAAACAGAAGTGATGACAGTAGCTATTTATTGAAGACTTCCCAATATTGCTCTGATGAAAAACACAGCTGCAATGTTTCACAGTTTTTATTTAAAGAAAGGAAGTGAAAAGGGTTTTGACTCATAAATGTTTTATGTTTTATCAAGTGCCACCGTTCAAAGAAGTGAAAGAATGTCATGTTGATTTATGGATAATGATGATTTTAGGGGCCTGTTATTTTGAAATATATATGCTGTGTACTGCACCGGTAGTGACCCACATGAGAGTCCAGACACTTGAAATGAACCAGCGTAAGGTTGATGCTTTCATGTTTTGAAATAGTCCAGTCAAGGTCTCAGTTTAACTTGCCAAGTGCCAAATACTGTAAGTACAAGCAGTCTTTGATGTGTTACTTGCCTGTTGGCTGATAATTTTATTAGAAATGCTACTTTTACATTTCAGTTTAAAGCAACCATGGTGCCTGTTAGCTTGAACAACTTTTTAATTTATTTCTTGTAGTAAGCAGACTACAAAAGTTGGCGATCAGTAAATGTTTTATTTTTTTAAAGGAATGTATTCTTTTATTCAGCAGGGATGCATTAAATTGATCAAAGGTGAACGTTTGTAATATTACAAAATATTTCTATTTTATGACCGTATTTTTCATCGCTATATTTTATTAATCACAGAATCTTTATTTTTCTTAATTAAGCAGCACAGCTGTTTTCATTATTGATAATAATAATCCAATCAGCATATTAGAATGATCTCTAAAAGGTCATGTGACACTGAAGACTGGAGTAATGATGCTGAAAATTATATATTAAAATAGAAAAAGTTATTTTAAATTGTAAAAATATTTTCACAATGTGACACTGAAGACGGAAATAATGACTGCTGAAAATTCCGCTTTATATCACAGGAATAAATTACATTTGAACATATAATAAAATAGAAAACAGTTATTTTAAATTGCAATCATATATTTAATTTGATCATATTTTAATCAAATAAATGTAGCCTTGCTGAATGTCAGGATGTACTGATATTTACATTTTAAGTGTAGTAGCACACGACACAATGAGGAAAAGTTTTGATTGAGCCATTTAAGTTCGAATCATGCTGTTAACAAGAAAAGGTGAACAAAATATGTCTCATGCATGTCTGTTTTAAAATTTTTTAATTTTTTTGTCAATCAATGGGTTTTTCAGTGACTCTTAACTTTCTTGCTCGGCCCCTAATCTTTGATTACATCCTTGATTATATGTAATATTCTCTGTGAGGGAACATTTCCATATTAACCCTCAGGGTTTTAGCCAATCTCTAGCAATTTGCTTCCCAGAAGCGAGGCTGAATAGGGTGCTGTGTTTGCTTTTGGGCTCTATCATTTTTGTTTCAAAACTAAACAGCTGGTCATGATTTCTTTGCTCTGGTAGAAATAGGACTTTTTGAATTTAGCCGAGCACAGTGCAGTAGCACGTAACCACTGTTTTTCCACAGCAGTTCATGCAGCTTTCTACTTCATTTACCCTTATTTTCCCCAGCATGTATTTCTGAAATTGGGAAAAACTATATAATTACTCTTACGCTAATGTTGCTGTGGTATATTTATGCTGTGTAGTTGATTTCACATCCTTGTGAGATTTATATCTGAAGTTTTAGCATAATGCTCACGTTAGGCTCTGATTTACTACACACAATGTTTTTATGCCACAGTAAACAAGAGGGAAATTAACTGTGATATGATCTGTTATGCAGTCAAGCTCTTTTATATCCATAGAACTTCAAGAATGTGATGATAATGATTTTACAAAATAAACAGATCTGATCAGATTCATGTGTGGCCTTCTGGTGTATGATGCACTCTCAGAAAAAAAGGTACAAAACAGTCACTGGGGCAGGATACAAAAGCTAAAAGATACATCTTTGTATCATATTTAACCCTAAATAGCACACTACAGTATTTTAAAAGTATGGGCATATTAGCAGTGCTAGTAATTTATTACATGTAATCTGGATTAAGTAATCAGATTACAAAAATGATGTACTTGTAATTAGATTTTATTACATTTTAAAATGCTCATAATCAGATTACAGTTACTTTTATTTTATACATTTGCTTTTATACATTTGTAAAGTCTTCCAACATTTCATCAACCCACAAAAAAACCCTGTAGTTCTTTCATGAACTCCAGTTTAGGAAACCTTGACATAATGTAATGTTTAATACACTTCATGATGCTGATAACAAAGAATGGAATATATTTAAGGCCAAAAGTAATCTAAAGGTAATCAAAAAGTAGTCAGAATACATTACCTAATTTGTATAATCCAATAGATTACATTTCAAATGACAATTTCGGTCATGTAATTATCAGTAACAGACTCCAATTTGTAAGTAATCTACCATAGTGTACATATTAGTACCTTTTAAAAGGTACCGCCCCAGTGACAGAGCTATGGAGTGAAAACACAGTGATCCTCTATAGATTTACATCAGTAAAGAACAATATTTAGTCTGTGAAAATGGCGGACAGCATTTTTTTAAGGAAATGTTTAGGAAAAGGGTCAGTTAGAAAGTATCTAGTGTTCTCTGTGCCTGAAAGTACTCAAATAGGCCAAGTGTTTGTTATTTTGTTTTATATTTGAGACTTTGTGACGCGCCAGTGACATTTACTGTTTGTTTGTTTGTTTTACAGGGACGGGGCCGATCCACATGAACTCAGTGCAGTGCACTGGCATAGAGCGCTCCATTTTGGATTGTTACTTCCAGGAAGTCCCTCCCTGGACATTCAAACACAGCCAGGATGCTTCTGTCAAATGTTATGTTCCTAAGACAGGCTTTGAGACCACGGTAAGCAAAATGATCACAGGTTACTCTGATATGATTCTACATGCTGTGAAAAATATGCCCACTCCTGTCATTCATGCTGTCTGCACAGCCTCCGAAGATGCTTGGATATTTAAGACTTTTACATTATATAATAAATTATATTGGGTTTATTAAGAATAAATATGCACAATTAAAATATCTTTGTATTGTATAGCATTTGTTTTTTAATAAATATGCAGACTAAAATGTATTTATGCATTATGGGGTAATTACTTTAAAAATACACAAATATTTTTTTGCAATAAATGGCATTTATTGTATATACATATACGGATTTAAAATGTTTTTTTGATTATTTGATGCCTTTTGACATTTATTTTAAATATGCACACTTAAAATATTTTTGCATTATGGCATTTGTTTTAAATAAATATACAATCTTAAAATGTCTTTGCATTTATGTAATGCATTATATAGCAGTTATTGTATATATGCACAAATAAATGTTTTTGCATTGAATGACGTTTCATTAAAATAAATGTACAGACCTAAAATGTATTTACAGTGTATAATGCATTGTGTGGCCATTATTATATTTCATATATTATATCATGTTTTAAATATTCACAATTTAATGTTTTACATTAAATGCATTTATTTAAAATAAATATACAGACTTGAATATCTTTGCATTATATAGTGCATTATATAGCAGTTATTAATTTTTGCATTAAATGACATTTATTTTAAATAAATATACAAACTTAAATGTCATAAGGCATTATATAACCCAAAAACATTTTATTTTAAATATTCACGCTTTGTCTTTACATAATATAATGCATGATATGTCATTTATTTAAAATAAGAGTGAAGTTAGTTCTGAGAAAATCTCTAGCATATGCCATGACATTTTGACATTTTTAAATGTGAGTTAAGTGTCCAAAAGTGTTCAAATACTCCTTGAGGGTACTGTATGTGTAGTTTTGATGTCTGTGAGCGTGTTTGTGTTTCAGGTGCGTTTGGCGGGCGGCAGGGACCCGGCTGAGGGTCGTGTAGAGGTGCTCATGGAGATTGGGGGCAGAAAGCGCTGGGGCACGATTTGCAGTGAGAACTGGGGAATAAATGAAGCCATGGTGGTATGCAGGCAGCTGGGCTTTGGTTTCGCCGCACGGGCCCATCAGGTGAGACTGCTGAAGAATGTTGTGTTTTCCAGTAATATCGCTCTGAATATGTCTCGTCTTGTTTGCCTCGGTTTGTGTGCATTTGAGAGCTTCCTGTGCATGTTTAGGGGCACAGGGCAGGATATTTCTAGGCAACATTAGTGTTATACAGTAGTTGTTTTGTGGAGGTGAAGAGGTGGGACAGGTTAACGGGAAACTGTGTATTTTCAGACAGAATGGCAGGTACATTTGGTATGCGTCCTGCACATACTTCATCTGTTTTGAGCAATAGTTGAGAACAGGAATCAAGACAGTTATACTTTCAGGGCACATTGCTTACCTTAATACTGTCTCTCTACCACATGTGCAGTATGAGGTAAATCTCATAAAGAAATAATAAATCATGCTTTTCATAAAGAAAATTAAACCTATTTTCAGCATTTAATTTTATCCCAATTTTCATTAAACTTAATGTGGAAAAAAATATCACTAAAATGGAGTGAAAATCATCCAATCTCTCTCTCTCTCTCTCTCTCTCTCTCTCTCTCTCTCTCTCTCTCTCTCTCTCTGCATTAAATGTGAATTCAGTATAATTTAAATATTATTGTTTTTCACATTATGATTATAAAAATTAACCCCACCCCCCAATATGTGATGAGAACTGGACAATTAATGTGCTTTATTGTCATAAAAATATTGTCACAATGCCCCCCCCCCCCCC
>NW_015505476.1:764852-852231 GCF_001515645.1 Sinocyclocheilus grahami
CATTCCCCCCCCCCCCCCATTATTTTATATTATATTAATTCTGGTTATATTTATTTAAGCTCTGGACCCATAAATTAGATTATTCACATAACATTTGAAACTAGAGGGCAAGTCAACTTCCCAAAAGGATTTATTGTCCTGTAACTACCCTATTCATAAAATATATACATTAAATCTCATGCATAGTATTATATAAAAATACAATAAACAAATAATAAATAAATAAATAAATTATACTTTTGATAAAGAAGTCTGTTTATTTTCATAACAATTAAGCATTTAATTTTATCCAAATTCTTGTTAACTTTTTGTGACAAAAAAAATCATCCAGTGTTTTTTGTGGATTGCATTCAATACAACATGTATTATATTTTTAAATATATATATTTAGTACAAAGTCTGTTTAATTCTGTGAATTCATAAAAAATTCAGTGTAATTTAAATATTGAAGTACCACTAGAAACTAGAGGGCCAATAAACTTTCCAAAAGTATTTGAGGTAAAATGCCTTATTCTTAAAATCTATATGACTCATGCAAAACATTTCATATACAGACAAATAAAAGACAAATAACCTTTTTGCATTTAGGACACATATTATTGGCAAGGAGACCCTGCAGCTGAAGAAGTGCTGTTGAGTGGGTCTCACTGTGTGGGAACAGAAATGTCCATCCAGCAGTGCCGTCGTAACAGTTACGTCCACTGCCCTCGAGGAGGAGGAGCTAAAGCAGCAGGCGTCACCTGTTCCGAAAGTAAGTGATGACTAGTGTGTTCACACTGAAAATTACAAAAAGAAAGAAGAATAAGTGCACTTCAAATGCCCCGATGCTGCACGTAATTAACCAAAAAAAAAAAAGTTGTGGAATGTTCAACACTTTATACACTCAACTGCTGCAGGGGGAGGGGCTAACAGACTCCAATGTTGGGTGACAAAATAGCCTTATATAACTCATACACTAGATGGTTGAGTACATAGTGCTTAGAATAAGTGCATAGTGTCTAATCTGATGCATATCATGCACTGAATGATCCAAATGAATAAATCATCCTGTTTTAGCGGCACCTGACCTGGTTTTGGATGCGCAGCTCGTGCAGGAGAGTGCTTACCTGGAAGACAGGCCTCTGCACCTGCTCACCTGTGCGCATGAGGAGAAATGTCTCTCCTCCTCTGCCAGCCGTATGCAATGGCCATATGGGCACCGCCGCCTTCTGCGTTTCTCCTCCCGTATCATGAACTTGGGCAGAGCCGACTTTCGTCCACGTACCTCAAGAGAGTCCTGGACCTGGCACCAGTGCCACAGGTGAGGCTGGGATTTACTTCTTCCTTCTGTTTTAACGTTTATACAGAATGAAACAGAAGCCTGAGTGCTGCTAGAAAAATATTATCTTATTTTATAAAAAGTTCCACTTGTAGAGTGCATGATGCATAAAGGAACCTGCAATATAGAAAAATGGTCATCCCACAATGAATTCATGATGTTTTGGTGCAAAACCTGCATCTTATTCATTGGCTACCACTGGCTACCTGAAATCTAGTTTAACTAGGTGCTCAATGAACTCAAATAGTGCTGTGCAGTGAGTTCTTAAATTGTTATTGTTAAAATATTATTGTTGTTGTAGTAGTTACTAGTATTATATATATATAATTTTTAAATTACTTTTTATGTTTATGATTATTTTCATATAAATCCAGACATTGGGTGTAGCTTTCATCATTTTAAACAGACAGTTATGGTTATTATTATTATTATTATTATTATTATTATTATTGATGTTGTTGTTTTTTATATTTAATAATATTATACTTTCTTGTTTTTTTATTTTCTATTTATTCATTTACATCAATTTTAAAATAACTTTAATATTTGTGTTATTATTTTTATATATACAGTATCCAGACATACGTTGTAGTAAAGTGCACAAGTGCCTCGTAAAGCGAGGCCATTCAGGTTATTATTATTATTATCTTGTATTGTTTTTTAAATATTTTTATAATATTATAATTTTTTACTTTTTCTTTCATATTTATTTATTTATTTAAATTTAAAAATTATTAAATGTATTTTTTTATATTATTTTCATAAATATGCAGACATGGAGTGTAGTCAAGCGCACATTCAGTACACCAGATCATAGTAGTCTGCTGCATCCTCCATAACTGTTACACTCAGGATCAGCTTTTGCATGTATTCTTTTAATAAATAGGGTACTTAAATAATGGAGACGGCACATGGATTTAAATAATTCAGGAATAACCCGGACGTATGACACACTATTTTCTAGAAGAGTATTTGTGGTTACATTTCCTTTCCTTTAGCTTGCAATGAAAAGATCGTACACTTCTTTCTAAAACAGGTCATGGGTGGTCAGCAAGGTTGCCGTCATCTTTCAGATTAATTAGCTGCGTTGAGCACCTCCACTCCCTTTACATTATGTGTTCTAAAAGTAATTGCAAACTCATTCTGTGGGAACAAGGCGCTCTGTTGTGGAGGAGTTGTGGGCTTCGTGTGTTCGCAGGCCAAACCTGTTTTATTAATCTTTTAAAACAACACCAGTGAAGTTGGCATTTGAAAGCCATCTATTCAGACGAGCTGAATAAACAGCCCCGTCAGCATAACAACAACTTCCTGTAAAGGGTGTTGCCGTAGCGGCCAACACCTTCATGTAGGAGCAGTGAGGTCATTAGGCAGTGGTCCATAGTGAACCTTTGTTCTTCCCATGTTCACTAGCCAGCATGAAATGTAAGATTTTTACACATTCTGGAAAAAAAACAGCTGCCATTACTCTGGGGTGTTGTGGGTGGTTCCCAGTAGTGCTGGGTTGATTAATTATTAGGTAACTGATTACAAATTAGATGATGAGAATTGTAGTCTGTAACGTAATCTAGATTACTCTGTTTAGGTAATGTATTCTGACTGCTTTTGGATTACTTTTAGTTTACTTGTAGGGATGCCCTATATTATCGGAATCGGCCGATAATGGCTTAAAATGATGCCGATATGCTTTGCCGATAAGACGGATAGCTCACTTATGCTCAGGGTGTGATAGTGATAAGATCACGTCAGCAGTGTGATCATTCTTGAAGGAACTTTTGCCTGAATGATTCACTGTTTTGGATCGCCGCATTTGATTTGAGAATGCACGTACAGAACGACACCTCCGATGTGCGATAGAGTCAACAGTCACTAGCTCGTGCAGCAGCAGCAGCAGCTTCCCCCTGGTCCTAATCCCCGTCCTCAAGGCATTTTATTTACTTAGGGGGTGCTGTTGGCCTACTTGTAATAATGTAAAATGCACAAATATCATTAAGATACTTGTGTTTCATAAAATAACGAGTCCGTTTTGATTTACAGGCCAGAACCTATAGTTTACATGAACAAAAATCACAAACACTTGTAAATTAAATAATTTAATATATACATTTATTCATTAATATGTAAAATATTTTTTCAAATGGATTATGTAAATTTATATACAATGTACTCTCATTAAATAATAACTTTAATAATGTTTATTAGCTCTAACAAATAAGTTTTAGTAAAAAAATAAATAAAAATATCAGCCATAATTAAAAACAATTTGTTTAAAATTTCTGCACGAGAGAGACTTGGTGTTGTTTCAAAACAAACGGAAATAGATATCGGCTATCGGCCAAAACGATTTGGAAAATATCGGATATCGGCAAAAATCTAATATTGTGCACGCCTTACTTTTGACCTTGTTTATAGATTTTAATGGGATTATTGTTGTAAAAAAAAACTATGAGGAATAGTATTAATGATTTTTGTCTTGGTAATCACCACTGAATTATTCTGATTCTGCTGACATTCATTGATATGAATATGTTTGATTCAGGCATTATCACAGCATTGAAGTGTTCACACATTATGACCTCCTCACACTCAACGGAAGCCGAGTGGCCGAAGGACACAAAGCCAGTTTCTGTCTGGAAGACACCTACTGCCCTGATGGTAAAAGACGAATTGTGTATATCTCACAATTCTGAGAAAAGAAGTCAGAATTGTGAGATATAAAATTGCAATTGTGAGAAAAAGTCAAAATTGCCAGGTATAAACTCGCAATTAGGAGAAAAAAGTTTTTCGAGTTTATATCATGCAATTCTGAGAAAACAATTCAGAATTGCAAGGTGTAAATCACAATTGCAAGAAAAAAATTCAGAATTGTGAGCTCAAAAGTCGCAGTTACCTTTTTAAATGTTTTATTCAGTGGTAGAAACAAGCTTCCATAGGTTTACTACTGTAACTATACATAACTGTTTTTTTTTCTTCAGGACTTCAGAAGCGCTTTTCATGTTACAATTACGGAGATCAAGGCATTTCGGTGGGTTGCTGGGACACTTACCGCCACGATATCGACTGCCAGTGGATAGACATCACTGATGTCAGACCTGGAGACTACATCATGCAGGTGAAATGATTCACCTGCCTTTGCCCATTTGCAAATCTCTCTGCTCGTTGCACACGGATATCCTTTGCTCTCGCATAAAACCGAACACCCGCGCTCAGATAAAACGTGTCTCTCCTCTCATTCAAACTGTCCTGTGCACTCGCAAATCTCTCTGTGCTCACTAGATATTAGTTATTTTCACACCTGAATTAAACGCTGTCAAATGTTAACAACCAATCAGAGTTCAAAGATGGATCTTGTAATTTCTTTATAATTTAATACTACTAAATCATAATAATCAAATATTAGAAATGAATCGGGTGCTTGGATTATTTGTAAATAATCTAGTTTAACAGTTTCATGTGGTTATATAGCCTATTGTGCACTTGGATTGAAATAAATATTAAATAAATAAATAATCTTCTGATTAAGGACAGATTTAGATAAGGGTCAGATGCACTATTCCCTATACTTAAGATGTGGAGACCAAATATAACACTATAATGAATTTCCCAAATTTGTCATAACATTACTACATTATATTCTATGGGTTTAATGCATTTGCAGACAATGTAATTACATGTATCTGTCATATAACTGTATATTCACTTTTTGAGAGTGCCATTGAATGTGTAGCTAATATAAAGTGGGTTTTCAAGAAATAAAAAAAATCGAACTAAAATCAGAACTGAAAACAAACACTGGATTAAAAAAAAACAAAACTCCCAAATACATTTCCAAACAGTGATTCTATCAGAACATTTATTGTGTTATATCTTGCATCATTTACATCTATTTTTGCATTTGATATTGATTTGATAGGAATTGTTAACTATTTCCATCATACTAACTGATAATTTATTGCAATGATTTTAAATTCAGTTGAGGTATCTGACATATTATGACATAACATTGATCTTTTATATGAAGTCTTTAGAGCCATATAATATGTTGTTTTTAGATAAATTGCTCAGACCAACCAGTTAGACAGAGGTCATTTATATGTACTAATCATCCAAGCACCCAATTTCTAGCCATTTCTAATATAGGCCACATTTCATTAACATTGCTAAATATTATTAAACTGGAAATAAATTAAAGATCCATCTTTGATTGTCAAAAGAATTCCAGGTTCTGTTCCCTCTCGGCCAATTAGATTTCACATAGTATTTTCATCGGTCAGTTGTGGAGGTCTGATTGTTTAAAGCTTTATTTATATAGCGCCTTTTAAAAGTGTTTACCAAGTATTTTTACAGTATGATGCATATGTGCATTCACAGAAATGAAAATACAAATACAAACATAAAAGATATAAGGTAGTAAAACAAAGTGCAATAACCAGTTTATGTTAAAACATAAATACAACAATAAAAAAATCAAGGAAAGGCCTTTAATGAACAAATCTGTTTTGAGATACTTTTTAAAAGTGTATAATGATAACTTTTGACAACGTTTAATTCAGGTGCGAAAATAATGAATATCTAGCACAGAGAGATTTGAGAGTGCACAGGACACAGTTTGAGTGAGAGGAGAGACACGTTTTAAGTGCGCTCACACTCTCTGGGCGAGAGCAGCGTGTATCGAGCGCGCGAGTCTGGTTTTGTGCTAGAGCAATTATATTAATGTGCTTTCACGCTACAATAATGCGCTCTCGACATTTGTCATTAAAATAACGCCATAGCAGTCACAGCACAAAACTTTTTTACACAGTAGATTCTCTTTTCAGGATGCAGTTTAGCCACTTTTTCTCTGTCATTATCTTTGGAACGTGTTAATCATCCAAATCACTGTGGGCACAGTGAGTACTTCCGCAGCTGAGCTTCACGTGCAGAACCAGCCAATCAAAGAGCCGCTTTTAGGGGCCAATCAAGAGGCATTTTATGCATCCCAGTCATAAAATATAGGTTGATGTGAAGCTTTGTTTTAATTACAGTGTACCTTTGTGCCTTGACCATTTTGAAGATTTATTTGCTCGAAATGTCGCCATGATAGATTTACATGTATTTTAAGCACGTTTGGCAGATGCTAATTACAAACCGGCATCAGGCTGCTGCTATGTATGGCACAGCAGCGAGCCGTGGCGATACTCAAAGGTCAGAGCTCCCATCTCCATGTAGAGCAATGGCAACTGTCCCATGCAAGCCCGCCTGAGCAAAGACGCTGAATAAATGAAGCCTCTGTACTTGATGATCCAAGCAAACATGTTGCTTGTCTTTAAATCTACACCCAAAATAACCCAATGCTAAGCATTCCCTGCTGGAGGAGCAAGGCGTGCTGTATTCCCTTCTATTAGACATGGGCAATTAGGTTCAGAGGAATTTACACCCGCCTGTTTAAAGGTACTTTCTCACTCAAACATATGGTCAGACAGACCCAGAGCTCTACAGTCCAGCGTTAAAGTTGCACACTGTCATTAAAAGTGCAAAGAAAAAAGATTAGTGAGACTCACATTTGAATGTGCTCACAAAATAATTACCTTCGGCAAGAAAAATAATTCTAGAATAAAATAAAAGAACTGTTGTTTCAGCATTTAAGAAGTTCTTAAGCCTAGTAGGCATTATCACATTAAATTTCCATAGAAGGATGTAGCTCAGAGATGCTCTTTTGACCCCATACCCTGCTTAAACAGCATGTTTTCATACTAATACATTATTATATTGTGACTATATAACTATTTTGGGAGCCTGATTTGGTAGAACCAATTTGTAAAGTAGTTTGATGAGCAATCTGATTGCATAACATTTTCTTACAAGCTCCACATCCTTGTTGGTTGTGCATGTCTGCAACTGTGAAACTGTTACAGTGCTACGATTAAATGACACCAAATGACTAAATATTATTTCAGGCAGACATAATAAAGCTTGTATTTAATAATGTAATACTGTGTGTGTTTTATATTATTATTATTAATGCTATAATAATAATAATGATATTTTTTAATATTACTTAATTTTATTTAGATGGTCCTTATGTAGCAAATTGTTTGCAAACCTATATAAAAAATTTAAATGCATTTAAAAAATGAAGCGGCTTCAAAATTTGCGTTTGAGGTATAATTGAGTTTGATTTTTGATATACAAAAAGTGAAAGTCTCTTAGTAATCTTAACCAGACATTTTTTTTTATTACCCATTAGTAATTCCTGAGGGATCCCAGGGCAAACTATCCTTCTGGGTTGCCCTACAATTTGACCTCATTACTAAACAACTCTATTTATTCTGTGTGTGTGTGTGTGTGTGTGTGTGTGTGTGTGTGTGTGTGTGTGTGTTTTGTCAGGTTGAGGTAAATCCGTCGCTGGACATGGCTGAATCAGATTTTATGAACAACGTCATGCGTTGTCGATGTAAATATGATGGACACAGAGTGTTTATGTATGGCTGCCATGCAGGTATAATCCCCCTAACAATGAATGAACCATGACATATATATATATATATGTATGTATGCTCAAGCACATATCTAAATTCTGATACACTGTTGTTTCACAGGTGATGCCTACAGTGCTGAAACTGAAGATTTATTCGAACATCAGCGTCAGATCAGCAATAACTTCATTTGAGCCTGGTAAAGAGAGGTGAGAGGAGAGGATGTTCATTAATGGCTCCCAGAAATGCGGCTAATTGGACAATAAACTGGGTGAAAGATGAAGAGATCTCAGCTGATCTCAGAACAGTCTTCCTGTAGCACTAATGAGTGGACGCTACATCACTAAACGATTTTCTCTATGGAACTGAATGAACTCTTCCAGATGTTTGGCAATCAAACGAAAGGCTTAGTTCACCTAAAATGAGATTCTGTTATGATTTTTCTTAGTATTTTGCATTTGACTTTTGTTTTTAAGTACAGTAACATACTGGTTGCCCTTTTCCACCCATTTGCAATGAATAGAGACTGGAACTTATTTTTAGGAACTATATTTATAAGACAATGGATATCTGTATTCCTTTCTTGAGATCTACGACGGATGTCAACATTTTTTAGTAAATAATAGCTTAATTTTCAGTCAGTCTGCCTGGCACACATGGTTTTGTATGAGAAGATTTGGTATATACTTTTATTATGTATTTATAGTGCATTGTTTGTAATTTTGGAGTTTGATAGTTCCAGTCCTTTTTACTTTGATTTTATTGAAAAGAGTGTATATTATATTCCTCAAAAATTCTCATTTTGTATTCTATCATATGAGTCATATGAATCATATGAGTGTCTCTTAAGGCTAATTCACACTGTACCGACAGATTGCGACAACTGGCAACAGATACACTGGTCAGGTTTTGTCTGATTAGTGTGTCATCATCTACTGGCATTGGTTGGCGCTTGTTTTCGCCAAATGAATCGACATTTGTCGGCTCTTGGGATATCTGAGAAGTGGTCGGCTGTCAGCACTGGTCTGTGTCTGATGGTGTGGTGTGAACTGGCCTTTAGTGGTCCCTCTTATCGGATTAATGCCCAGAGCTTTGGAATGAGTGGTGTGCCTAGAAATCCTTTTCATTTCTTTTCAAACTTTTACTGGCTCGGTTAGTTTGACATCCAATGAAACCCTGTGCAGCAGAGGCCCTTGTTCAGAGGCACAGGAGTCAGTAAATAAAGCCAGAATCTGTATTTTTGGGTGAACTGTTCCTTTAGTTATTATCCATTGAATAACTAGGAAATTGTTTTCAGAGACTAAGTTAGCTGCAGTTGTTGTTGATCATCTGGTTAAAAATAAAGCATTATGTAAAATCTGTAGTTCTTGGGACCATGAGACTAGCATTAGAAAATAACACATTTTTTGTTTTCATATACCCATATATTTATTTCTTGACATTATAGATTAAATTATAGAATAAATGTGTCGTTATAGAATAAATATATTTGTACAATGTTTATGTTTTTCATTTTTAACTAATTCGAACTACATTTTACCAAAAAAAAAAAAAAAAAGAAATCTTAGTAAGTTTACCTGACATCAAAATGCAGTTTGTTCCCTTTTTCTGTTCATTTATGATTTTTATATCTAATTTTAATTCTTCTGTTTGAGATATGCACTTTATTGATGGATGTCAGTATTCTGGAAGAAATAGGTCATTCACTACCATCTTTCAACACACACTTCTGTTTGTTTGTTTATTAACATGCTAAAGTATTTATGCCTTCTTTCCTTTTTTTAATATACCTTTTTAATAATTTTTTGGTGACTTTCCTGATTCCTAAAGGGTAACAATGGCTGTTGTATATGCTGAAGATTAATTTATTTAATACATTGTTAAACAAATTTTCCGGATGAAAGTTTTATTATTTTGATAATTCATTGTATTAATAAATGCTTGCTAAATGGTTGACTGCTTTAATATATTTAACATGTTCAAGGTTTGGAATTTGTTTAGTATGTACTTGAAGCTTTTTTAACATCCATGAGTATAAAGGAGTATGTTGTTACAATGTTGCAAACAGTCCTGGAAAGCAGTGATGCTGGGAATGAACATTTATGGCCCGGAGCATTAAATATACTCTTAAAGTAGTGAACCCTTTGTGTATAAATAGTGAAAAAACACTTTTTGAGCTGTACTGTATCAGTTTTTACTTTTGTAATTTTTGCACAGTACAAGACATTGTTCAACAGTTATTGTGCATGTGATGAACTGATGAACTGACTTTATTCCTAATGTGGATCTTAAATCCTTGTGTTATTTATCTTAAGGACATCAACATATGTACTTTCCATTTTCACAATATAGTGTTTTTTTTAAACATTTGTAAAATCATAAATATGACTTATTATGTCCCTGTATTGTGTACTTTACTTTCACCATGTTACTTATTACTTAGTTACTTATTTCACCTATGCTTTTATTTATAATTCAGATGTTACTGTATGCTCTTAGTGGTGCATAAATTCCTTTCAGTCCATTATAAACCGCAAACTTTTTTTTAGAATCTTCTGGTGCTAAATGTGGACTTTTCTGGGAGTTTTCCATGGGGTAGTTGAGAGTTTAAGCTCTTAATGTAATTTGTAATACTTTCAGGGATGAAATGTGTGTCTAAAAATTATTTTTAAGATCAGCCAGGACAGATATAAATGGAAAAGTAATACCAAAATTATTCCAGAAACTGCGATGTGATGTAAACTCTTGTTACTGTTTTGTGATGGGTGTTACAGTAGTAAGTCTATGCAAACAACTGTTCTCAAATGTGAATAAATATCACTCATCAGGTCTCATTTAGCTACCTGTACTCTGTTTTTATGCTCCCTGTGTACCATGATCCATTGCACAGGGACTCCATTAACAATAAATGTGTGTTTGTGAAAGACTTTTCTCTGGGTTTCTTTTTTTGTACCAGTTTTTGTACCAAATAAATTTAAATGGCTGCTTAAGATGAGAAACTTCCTACTGTATAAGAGCTCTGGAGAAAGCTGTAACCGCCAGCCTGAGGACGTTGTGCGCATTCAGCATGCCTGTCTAACTGAAAGCATTGGACTCTTATGAGACAAATCACAGTTCAGCCCTCATATCAATGTATTTGTCAATTCTGCACATGGCACAACTAGGTGACTCATTATATTTGATCAACAGAAGTGTGACACATTTATGAGGGTATATGGCAGTTCTACAGTCATTTTTGCATGGCTTTGTTATGTTCACTGGGAAGGAACTGTTGTATTGCAGAGCAAAGCAATAAAACAAGTGAAGCTTAGGTCAGGAATACATTACGAGTTGTTCTATATTCACTTTCAGACTTGTTTATGAAGCCCAAGTTATTTTGTTAAATCTTAACACAATCATTATGAAAGTGTGTCAGGAAAACCTAAGAAGCAGGCCTTACACAAATACTTCTAATTATATTATTATACAATTAGACTGATAGCTCTATTAAAAATACACGTTTGAATACATTCCTAAATACACTTTGTGCATCACAATCTTTATGAAAGAGGGAACACAAATAATGATCGCTGACTTTTGAGAAATGGGACAGAATTTTATCTGCCGTTATTTTTGAAAATGGCAACATTGATGCTAGAAATGTATATTTTTTTCCACTTAATTTTTAATCAAAATTGTGACATTACCTTATCTCTCATTACCCATTAAACCATCAATATTCTGAACGCATAATATTTATAAAAATATTATAAAAAATGCACCATTAAGAAATGTGTGTTTGTGAAAGCCTTGTAGGGTAATTTTATATTCATATGCACGGTTTGACATTTAGAATTGCATAAATGTCTTTATGAATTATATTTACTTATTCCTATTTCATAAAAATAGATACTGGCTTTTGAGATTTTCCTTAGCAATCATATTCAGATGACATATTGTCATATTGTGTGCAGGTTTTGTGTTATAGGCATTTGAGTAAATGTCTTTGGTTCCTCACAGTTCTGCTCTGACATTTACTGTGAACGGCAGAACATATGCATTGCCATGGGAGTATTGCCTGACAATTACAGTTATATATACAGAAGAAAATGAGAGCTGTTAAAAGCGCTGATTATAGGGTGGAATCGGGACAGAGCCATTTTTCTGCCCATGCCACAGAGACGAGCCAGGAGGCTTCCTCTGAGAGCTCCACAAACCCACACGCACAGAGGGATTATGGGATAGTACAAGGACTGAATACTCTCTAGATGTGCTAATAACCTAGCATTGTTAGCATAGAAAGGTTGATTTGTGCCAACACTTTGCGGGATCCAGCAGGGGGCATGAGAGAGTAGCAAAGCTAAAGGTCTGTAATAGGCTATCTGAAGAAAGCAGTGTGTTAGCATTTCCATTCATATCAAAGGCTGCATCCGAAATCGCATGCTTCCATACTATGTAGTTGACAAAAAATAGTATGTGAACAGAATAGTTTGTCCAAATTCACATTATTATAGTCATACTACACATTCATACTATAGAACATACTCTTTTAAGGGTCGCAAAGTAATTACTTATTCAATAGAAATACATACTCAGAGAGTATGAATGGTTGGTTCCAAAATTGCAAGCGCATACTTGCATTCTGTCTATGAATAAAGACACACATACTGTTTTTAGCCTACTGTGTAGTAGGAAAGTATACAATTTTGGATGCAACTATTGTTTTTTTGTCTGCTATAAAGTAGAGAAGTGTGTTTTTGTCTACTATATAGCAGAAGTATACATATCCAGATACAGCCATGATATCTGGACATAGGTTTTGTTGAGCCAATCACATGAGCCGTAAATGTCATGTGACTAATTACTGGAATAAAATCCAAGTAGGTATAACTGCTGACCGGAGATCATTACTAGTTACTGTCCATTTCAAGCTTTTGTTCAAAATTATGTGATCTATATGCAGCTTGCAAAATGTTTATTTTGTTAGAATAACACATTTTGTTATTCTATTCAAATTTTGTAGATGGGCATTTGTATAAATGTAATTAGGGGTTGTAACTTAAATAGGCAATTCATAAAACAACATAATTGTTCAAGACAAAATACATAACTGTATATTGAGCAAGATGCTTTATTTTGATAAAATATTTTTTAGCTTGATTTTGCCATGGCTTAAAGGTATAGTTCACCCAAATATGAATATTGTGACATAATTTACTCACCCTCATGTTGTTCCAAACCTGTGTCACTTTCTTTTTCTAGAGGAACACAAAAGAAGATGTTTTGAAGAATGCTGGTAACCAAACAGTTTTGGTTCCTATTGACTTCCATTATATTTTTGACCCTACAAGTCAATAGCAACCAAAACTGTTTGGACATCTTCTTTTGTGTTCCACGGAAGAAAGAAGGTCATACAGGTTTGGGACGACAAGAGGGTGAGTAAATAATGACAACATTTTCATTTTTTGGTGGAATTTGCCACTGCTGTCATTTTTGATTTGTATCTTGAGAGTCAATACTTCATAAAGCAATGCCATTAGACAGTTTCTGCTCTCCAGATGTGACTGTTGGTAATCTGACAGTGAGGGATAAACTCAATTTAAGAATATTATACATGTGTGTCTCCACCTAGTGGTCATTGTTTTAAAATGTAAACTTTATGACAGCACCTGAGGGCAAGCAGAGATGTGATGTGTTGGATGCACATGACATACATAAACCGGGAGTGATTCTAAAAAAAATTCTATGCATTTACTAGCATGTTTTGCTTGGTTGCTTAGGACTTCTAAACAAAGGATTCCAAAAACTGTACAGATTTACCACACATTTTGAGACATGATTTGAAAATAAAAAATCTCCCCCAGAAATACCCAAATACACAAGTGTAAAAAGACCATGCTCTGTCACCTTAAATGTGTCACTACAACAACATGAAATGCCATATTCTCTCCTGCAGGCCTCCAGAAGTTCTATCTCATAAAACCTGCTTCATCTCTGAACCTCACTCAGTGAAAGTTAATGGAAACGGCAGCAGTGGAGAGATTTCCCCTTTAACCATCTCTCAAGTGTGAAACCGTTCCCTCTAGGGTCCTGTATGAACACGTTTTGTATAGGCTGGGTTTAAACTTTGGAAACGTCACACTCTGTCTCCCTCCACTGGCCTGCATAATTGAAAGTGCCTATGCATGAAGATATAGCCAAGATGGCATATCAATGGCAAATTATATCAAGGGCAGATTTCTTAGAAAAGGGCTTTTCACATTTAACACATGATGTTAAAGGTGAAGTGCGCAATTTTTATTTTTGATTAAAACGCTTTTTGCTATCTAATGTAAGAGACAACTTTAAAGAACCCATTCATAAACATCCTGACCAGCCCAACAAAGTAATCTGCATGAGTTTGAACCAGTACTGTCTGTCCACCAATGGCAGATGAGGAAGCTACTTCCATCATGAAATAAACAAAAAAAAAAAAAAATTTTTATTGTATTTAATGTATGCATTTTATACAATTGTGACCTTTTCTTGCAATTCTGAGTTTATATCTCAATAAAAAAAATTATTGTCATTTTGAGAAAAAAAGTCTGAATTGCAAGATATGTACAGTCAGAATAGTGTTTTGTGTTTATACCAGAAAATAAAAAAACTATATTTTCTATATTTTTACATCTCACAATTCAGTTTTCTTCTTGCAATTTTGAGTTTATATCTAACAATTCAGACTATTTTCTCTCCGTTTCAAGAAAAAAAAGGTTAGAATTGTTTTGTTTTTACACCCCACAATAAATGATAAAAAAGTAATATTCCTCACCAATGCAATGCAATTTTATATCTCGCAGTTCTGAGTTTATATCTCTAATTCAGACTTTTTTCCTACCAACTCTGAGAAAGAAATATCAGAATTATGTTTTGTGTTTATGCCATGAAATTTCAAAATAATTAAATAAATACATATTTGTATCTTTATTTATCTATTTATTTAATTTTTACAATTGTGAGTTCTGTCTCGCAATTCTGCATTTTTACAATTGTGTCTGAATTTGTCTGAATTGTGAGATATAAACTGAAAATTGCAAGAAAAAAACTATTAGGAAAATAGAAAAAAGAATTAGTTTAAAAAGTAGCAATTACCTTTTTAATAATGATTGGTGGAAATAAACTTATATGAAGAAAGTGTTTTTAGAAAACATTTTTATAAAAATAGACTTTTTGCAATTCTATTTGGTGATGGTCAAGGATCAAAACACACTTTTAACTGTTGCTTGACAAGGGCTTAATACGTCCTAAATGTTAATCAAAGGTAATAATTTATAAGGAAACAATAAACAAGGATGCCAGCTGAAGCCAGGAAATTAATCCAGGAAGTTTCTTAACTACAGTTTACACAGTCGCCAGACATCTGAAGTATATGATTTATTGTTATTGCCTCGTAATTTCCAGCTGTGATTTTATGATTCAGAGTGATGGCGCTGTCACTTAAACCATGAGAGGGTGGGGTTTTCTTAGCCCCTCCCATGCTCTTTGAAGGGGTTGTGAGATCCAGTTGTGTTCTGCCCTGCTGCTGTACTGACCTCTCCCACGCAAAAATAAAACTCTATACCGTACAGCTTTAAAACCCTCCATCCTTACCAAATGGCTTATATCAATATTTTGTTGGTGGGATCCTGTCACTTCCCCCACCTGCCTCAGTTCACTCCTGCTGTTTCCTCTTCCTTTCAATTAACTTGCAATGTGCCCACCTGCCCAAACATATTACAATAACTACACTAGTACAAACATTATTCTAACTCACAATACCAAAGGTCATTCAGGTCTGATAAAATATGGGCCATCATTATTATAGTCTCAGCCTCAGATGACCTGTCCACAGACCATCCACAATCTGGTCACTGACTATCTAATGCATATTGCACACAAATCACTGGATTTACCAGAATTTTCGAATGGCATTAAAAAAAATATTTTGTGTCTGAACAATTACCCAAGAATAATATAATATAATATAATATAATATAATATAATATAATATAATATAATATAATATAATATAATATAATATAATATAATATAATATAATATAATATAATATAATATAATATAATATAATATAATATAATATAATATAATATAATATAATATAATATAATATAATATAATATAATATAATATAATATAATATAATATAATATAATATAATATAATATAATATAATATAATATAATATAATATAATATAATATAATATAATATAATATAATATAATATAATATAATATAATATAATATAATATAATATAATATAATATAATATAATATAATATAATATAATATAATATAATATAATATAATATAATATAATATAATATAATATTTATATTATATTATATTATATTATATTATATTATATTTATATACTATATCAATGTAACATTTATACAGATTCCATTAAGTACAGTATTCATTTTTTTTAAATAGTTCTACAAATGTTAACATTTGCAAAATGATAAATTTAACATTTATTATGCATTTTCCTAAAATGACTAAAAATAGCCATTGCTCAGGCATTCATCATCATTGCTTTAAGGACACAAGGAACCTGCTCTTGAAACCTAAATGTTTAAGATGGGGATGACGCTATGCCTTCCAAGGATATGCGTGCCCTCCTCACCAAGATAAAGCACCATAGCCCTGTGTCTCAATTCATCTTAAGCACTGATAAGCTTAACTGTATGCAAACACTGAGTAAAGTGACACATGGCTTCCTATAGCCTGTATTTACTGCATACTAACTAAACAGTGAACAGAACCCCTCTGCAGAACCCCTCTGTGAGTGGAGAGTGGAAAACAGATTGAACAAGTTACTCTCCAGAAGGCTGCCCTTCAGTTTAGCAGCTAAATCTAGATCTAAATCTAGCAGCTAGATCTCTGACACTTTTCTACTAGAAAGGCTGCAGGAAAAGGTCAGCCAAATCCCTTTTGTTCAGAAGTTTTATATTTCTATAAACTAGAGAAAGAAAATAAATTATAATTATTTTATCATTGAAAAAAAAAAATCACATGTAAGGACTAATATATCATTTTATATCTGTATTTTGTAGATGCTGTGCCTATGGCACAATGATTCCCCCATTTTAACCGTGACTTCAGGAATAATTATATTAATGATATCAACCATAATTAACAAGCAGCCATCTGATTAATTTAAACCGCTCTGAATCTCCACACTCTAATGTGTTCTTAAACAAACAGATATCGCAGGAAAAAGGCAAATTTATGGCTGATGGAGTGGAATCCATCAAGATCAGGGAAATGTGTAATTAAAGCGAGGTTATGAGAGATGGACTCGAGTTCCCCTCCCTCGCTCCCCTTGCTTCCTCCTGCTGTCTTATTAATCTCCTCTGTCGGTCTGTTGTTCTGATTATGGATGTCATACAGCAATAAAGCGAGTCAAGATCAATAATCCTGAAATTAAAAACGAAAGTGAATTTCCCCAGCAGGCCACACTGCTGCTGTTACGGTGCATGAATACTCACGTAGAGCAAAGCGAAGCAAAATCTGTATCTAAAGCTGATAATTCCCTGCAGGCAGGTGGAACCCGGAAGCATCCTTAGTCAAAGCATGCATACTTGTAAACATTGTATTGGAACATAATTATTAGAGCCATAACAGATTCCTTCCTTCTTTTTATGGGCTTTTATGCATTTTTATAGATAGGACAGTAGAGAGAGGTGACAGGAAAGCACTGGGAGGAGAGAGGGAGCGGGATCAGCAAATGACCTTGAGATGGGAATCGAACTTGGGTCACCGTGAGCACAGTTGCAGTGTATGTCGACGCACTAACCACGAGGCTATTGACACAGACATTCTATTCTATTCTATTCTATTCTATTCTATTCTATTCTATTCTATTCTATTCTATTCTATTCTATTCTATTCTATTCTATTCTATTCTATTCTATTCCATTCTATTCTATTCCATGGAATCCACATGTGAATTTTTAAATTGTTACACTGACCACTCCTTTCTACTAAAGTTCAGATGTTCTTGCTTGCAGTGATGCATAAACTCTGGAGCATTTTCAAATCATACAGCTGTCATTTAAGCAAAAAGACATTCTTAAAAGTAATGTAATTATGAAAAATTATTTTGTGTGACTGTTTATGCCTTTTTATGGAGTCAATTGTAAGCATTAATAATTTCAACAATTTTGTTCAATGCACTGTGTGTAAGCTATATACAGAGCAATGCTTTTACCCCATTTTTACATACATTTTAAAAATGCATTTAATTTAACATTTTATTAATTACATACAAAGTATTGCATGATGTGGCTCCAGAATATAGAGCAAAAATGGCAAGAATAAATCATCATGAAGAGCTGGCTGTTTCTGACCTTATTTCAAATCCTGTTTGGTCAGGGGAGTCATTTTTATTTATTTAATAATCAGTTTAACTTTACTGCTTCTGGCCAAAACACCAGTTTATAACTCATGATAATGCTTCGATCCCCTGTTTTCCTCACATCAAAATCCACCAACATATTTGTTTGGAACTGTTTTGGACTGTTTTCATTTGTAAACTGTGCTTGATCTGTGCATATTTCTCTACTGACTCAGACTTTTACATTGTAGAATGCAATGTTATGGATAGAGGACATATTTTACAAGGAAGCAAAAAGTGAAGTTAAAAATGTCTTATGAAACGCAGTTTTTCACTTCACAAGATGTTAATTGATGGACTGGAGTCGTGTGGATTACTTGTGGATTATTGTGATGTTTTCATCAGCTGTTTGGACTCTCATTCCGACGGCACCCATTCACTGCAGTGGATCCATTTGTGAGCAAGTGACGTAATGCTACATTTCTCCAAATCTGTATAGATTAATAAACAAACTCATCTACATCTTAGATGTCCTAAGGGTGAGTACATTTTCAGCTAATTTTCATTTTTGTGTGAACTATTCCTTCAATAATCTGTGTAAGCGTAATTAAGGAATAGTTCTGTTTATTTTTTTATTCATTGTCCAAAAGAAAAGTTGAAGTTAAAGTTTGCAAATGTTGAATGTTGAAGCAAAATGAAGAAGTCTTGTGAATGCAATAAAGAGTGTATCTCTAATCTATAATCCCTTTCACTGTAATCCTGGGAAACAACAGAACATTTGCAAAACAGATTTCTAAAAGTAAAATCAGTTGATTTCAGAATAATATGCATACTAGAGACAACATTTAACATGTAACATATTAATTGTTTGTCCTCCCACAAGAGTAGTCTGCAATGCAAACTTGCACTGATCTAAAAAGGTCAGCAAAGGTCTTTGTAGACATTCTTGCTTTTCTACTCATCTTCTGTGAAAGACAGAGATTACAATGATTCATCAATGTCATGGATTCCCTCCTCCAGACTTCACATCCTGTGGTATCCGTACAGATATCTAACCTGCTACTGCATCACACTCCCCTTTCCCCGGAGATGGACATCATCCCCCCGTTTCCTCTCCGAGACCTCCACAAATCGATGGAAAATTAATTTACAGGCACCAGTAGAGAGATGACACACTAGAAAATTATTTACTTCACGCTGACAGCCTGCTTTGTCTAAACACAGCAAGTTATGTTTGGGCTAGCTGAAGGCGGGTCCATCGGTACGAGTGGCCATCAGTAATTGCAATGATTTATCTGTTCTGACCCGCCCACTTGCTCTGCTCCTGCTCATACGAGAGTTTTCCAATGTGCACTATATGAAAAGAAAAACATGTTATTTAGGCAAATTTTTCACTCTTCTAATGCATTACATAGGCCATTACATGGCTAAATTTGGTTGTCAGTTCACCTTTTAGTCACCTTTATCTGTTCTGTACACACACAGTTCAGTAATTTGATTGACAACAATGATGTACCTAAATGCCTATCAAAATTGCAATACAAGAAATTGCAGAGAACAAGGTAATTCGTGACTCATTAGACTTGCCAGATCTTGCTATACAAAACCCAGCAAATAAGAACAAGCCCATAATAAACTTCAATCCAAACGTGTTGTCTTCGAAATAAGCCACATACAAAAATATTGCGACATGCACCTGTCTACTTTAGTAAAACGGATCACTTTATGAGCTGAGCCCAAACAATAAGCCCAAAGATGCTTAATAGGAGGACATGAGTTGACATATAAGTGAGCATGGCAACACTTCAAGAGCACATTCTGCAAAGCAACCTAACAAACATTAGCAAAACATGAAAGTTCTATCGACGATAGTTTATTTAAAATCACAGAATGTAACGATTCTTTGATCACTGTAATATTACTTTGGTCAAAAATATCGGATATCAAACATGCGAGATGGCAAAATGTTACTATGATTACAAAGGTGTCAGTCACTGCAATTTCGAGAGTGTATTCTGTCAAAGTCCCTTTAGGGCAAGTCATTTCACTCGGCGACCATCTTTGAAATGCCTCTCGGGCAGCTATTTCATTCATGCAAGTACAGCTCCTATCTCTTTGAATGGGGAAACATCAAATTCTCCAAAGCTGTTGGCCAAGCTTACAATTAAATTTCATATTTGAAATCACCAATGAAATCTGACAAAAACTGTCTCATAAATGTTGTTTATTATACTCAAATAGCATTAAAAAAAGCTTATTTTTTTGGACTATTCCGCCATATTGCGCATTACACTTTCTTCCATTTGTAAGTAATAGGAGTGTAGGGCATCTTGGTATATCTAAAGTCTTTGGTTCTGTTCTGTACATACACAAAACGGTAATTTAGTGGATTCTCTCACGTATTTAAATGTGGTTGTCACTCTTGGAACTTTTCAGTGTGTATGTAGCCTTCAGGTAGTGAAAGACCACATTGACAAAAATTCTACACAGTGTGTATGGAAACAATTAGTTGCATATTTAAATGTGTATCACAGTTGTGTGTCTTTCTTTTGTATGCACAGTACAAGAAGTAGGCTATTGACTCATTGGTGTTGCCTGATCATGCTAGAAAATGTAGTAAAGTAAATAAGAACAAGCCCATAATTAAATTAAAGGGGTCCTATTATGCTCTTTTACAAAATCTTGATTTTGTTTTGGGGGTGTACTAGAGCAGGCTCTCATACTAAGTTGTTCGAAAAACACATTATTTTCCACATATTTTACATTATTACAACACCTCTCTCCCCGGTCTGGCATGAACTCCGGATGATTGTAAACACTCTAAGTTCATCTGTCTTGGGAAAGCTAGCGTGTCTCCGACATGATATCACAAATCCCGGAAAATATGTGTTGTAGTCCAAACGAGTCGTTCGTTGTAGTTTTTGAATAGTTGTTAAATAAAATATCTCCTTTTGAAGTGGACTTTGAGCTTTGTAACTTTGCAGATATTTTTTTATGCTCAAACAGCAACATTACAGACTAACTAAAGTTGAAAAAGTGAAAAAGCATAATAGGAAAATCTAAATGCCTAATTTTGGAAATAAGACACAAACCAAGAAATGTGCACCTGCCTTAACTCCGTAACCTAGATTGCTTTATGAGCCAAGCCCAAAGACATAATAAGTGGACATGGCAACACTTCAAAAGCGTGCTCTGTGAAGCAGCCTTCCAAATATACACACAAATGAGTTAAAATGAGTCTTATGGTCACTGTATGTACAATGTTTAGTTAAAATGAGTCTGATGAGTCTTATGGTCACTGTAAAGTTACTTTGGTTAAAAAATAGTGGATAACAAATGCGAGAGATACCAGAACGTTGCTATGATTACCACATGTCAAAAATGGCAATTTTGAAGTTCTGCTCCGTACACACACACAAAATTACAATTTAGGCGACTGATTCACTCCGATATTTAAATGCGGTTGTCACTCCTGGATCTTTATAACGTGTAAGTTTGTGCTAAAACCAACATTCATATTTAATTGTGTGCACCACCAAAGTACAAAAATAACAAACCTTTTATTGGTCAGCAAACAGAAATTCCCACCCCAAATTATTATTATTGTCATTATTATATATTAATTTTTTTTTAATTATTATATATGAAAAATATTGCTGTATTGGGCTGGTCAGAATGGTCAGACCACAGAGTTAAAGTTTTTGGGATAATTAATCTACAAATGGTTTTCTTATAGTCTGCATTAGGCTGGAATATTAATAGGAGAAATGACACATCACCTTCAGGGCATTTGACACAGGATGTATCTGTGATTCTGATCTGCTGAGACATCTGGAACATTTCTATTCGTCACCAGCTTGTCTGTGCCATGACTGTGGGAATCACTCTTTGATTTCTCTTATTGATTTGACAGATCCTCAGGCCATGAAGCTCTGGCATGGAGAGCAGAGGCAGAATGATGGCCTTGTGTGTTTTATTTGCTCAACAAGCAGGATTTCAGGCAATAGAGTGAATGCAACAAACAGAGAAAAAATAATTAGGAAAGTTTGGAAGCTTGCAGGCCAATGGCAGAAAACTTTCTCCATCCATTTATCAAAGCGCATGATGGTATAGCACTACCATGATAGAAACAGTGTTCAATGGAGCAGATATCCCTCTGAAATAAAGTATTTGTCATAGACTATTTTTTCAGATTTAGAGATAACTAACGGAACACACAGAAGTGGCTGATATTTTACAGCTCCAGGTGAAAGGTGAAAGAACACAGGGTTTTTGTCGTTAAGTAAAACCAAAAACTAAAACTGAAAAAAAGATTTTAATAACTTGAAATAAAATCTAATTTAAAATGTATTAAATTTCAGCTAATTGCATGAGCAACATTTCTCATTTTTGTTTCGTTGAAGTACTAAAAATGATTAAAACTAAATAAACAACAAAAAAACTTTATAAAAACAATAAAAATGCACAAAAAAACTAAATTACTAATATTTTGACTAAAATTCAAATCTAATTTAAAATATTAACAAAAACTTTAATATAAAACAACACTGGTTCAAATCCTTTCAAAAAAATAAATCAGAAGCGTTGCAACTGAACTTGACAGCGAGAGATCACAATGCAATTTTATTGTACTGTATAAAAACAAGAAAGAAAAACATGATTGAGCTGACCAAATTTAGACATGGGAATAGTTTTTTTTCTGCCACAATTTAGATCAGTCACTTTTATCCATATAACTTAATTTTCAAAGAATTTTTTTTGTGACAGTTGCATTAAAAATCCACTGGCACATGCCTCTTGTCAATTTGAATGGGCATGATGCTTCTGCAGAAAACATAATTGATTTCTTATATATCAAAATAAAAATGGTCTTCATTTAATTTGTTGAGATACAGTAAGAGTACAGAGAATAGCAAAATATATATATATCATTTGGTTTTGTAAGAACTTGTTGAGAAATTTTACTGCATTTTGATTGAAGACTTTAATATTTTGGCAAGTCTAAGCACAGTTGAGACATTGTTGAGATTCTGAAACTTTAGTGATTCGAGTCTCTTTATTTGTCTTCTTTTATTAATGAAAAATACTCTTCAGCATTTGCTACTTTGAACTAAAGTTCACTTCTCTGAGAATATTCTTTTGCAGCGCTGTCATATATTAAAATAATGCACGGGGGAAGTGTGTGTTGTTTCAGTGTAGCTCCATCCCTCTGCTGGATACCATGAGAGAGCTTATTCAAAACTGTATATTCTCCTTATTTCCTGAGATCAGCTATAAAGAACAAACACTATTAAGCTCCCAATCAATATAGGGGACATCACCTCTGTTATCACACAGCAAAGTAGATTTATGCTCCATGCCATCGGAAAATAAATCACATATTCATACTTTAAATTAAAACAGTGAATGATGGTGTTTAGACAGAGAGAATGAAAAAATGGGCATACAAGCAGATTAGATATTAGTGCAATAGACATAAATGAGTATTAAAAATAAGTCTAATCCCATTTTTGGAGTTTTTCTTTTCCCTTTGGCAATTAAAGGGCATTTCTCATATCAGAGGAGGGTCCAGTTTAGAGGGTTTTACTTGCTGAAATCCTATAAAATAAGAATCTAATCAGTGCATTTACATTTAGTAAAGGGCAAGCAATGTGAGCCAACTACTTAAAGGGATAGTTCACCATAAAATGAAAATCCTGTCATCATTTACACATCCTTATGCCACTGCAAACCCATATGACTTTCTGTCTTCCTTGTAATATCGTGTAAGATGTTACGTGAAAGACTATCCTGGCCACCCTTTACTGACAAAAAGCACCGTAAATGTATCATAAAAATATTCATATGACTTGTGCTATATTTCAAGTCTTTTGGAGATATATAGAAAGTCTGTGAGTTCATATGGCAAAAAAAAAAAAAGTTTTCAATTTCAAAAATATGTATTTTTATTGAGTTTCACGGTTTACAATATATATTTTTTTTCAGTATACTTTTTATTTACATATCCTTGGCTTATATTGATTGATTGATCAGTTTATATGAGACAGCTTGTGAACAGCACAATGTACATAAATCACTAAAATAACCATATGAAAATCAGCAGCATCTCATCCAATCAAAACAAACACATTAATTGATTTTAGCAGATAGTTTAGTTGCAGCTTACAGTGCACTAATTAACTCAAAGTGCTTTGTCACATTTCCTGGTTTCAGCGCAGCGGGACTCATTTTGCCAGTGATTCTTAATAGGATCTGTATAGATTAGGCCTGTAATGTCATGTGTTGTGGGAGCCAATGATGATGGTGCATTTGGGGAGAGCGGGAGACACATGATGGCATCCATCAGCTGTTTGGTACACTGAAAGCCCATGAGATTCTGCCAAGGACATTGCATTGTGCTGTCAGAGGAAGGTGATGCATGGATTTGTTAAAGGCTAAACCAAATTCTAGATCCAAGCAGGTGCTTTTCTCTTCTCAAATCCCAAATTTATGGAAATCTACAGAGAGCAAATCATAATGAAGCAGAAACCCACCAATGGAAATTAGAACAGTAGTAAAGGACACTACAAAATAACCCTGCTTGCTTCACAAAAGCAAGGTCAAATGGGGCACGTGAGGCAGTGGTGATGGCATGCTAACTTTGAATTTCAATGGCGATGGGATCACATCAGGTGTCTTCAGAAACGTAATTGGCTTCGTTCAAGGATGGCTGAGCCATTGTGGATCATTTCTTGTGGTGGTTTAGAAGTTCTTCTTGGAGATAGAATAGGTCTCCACATGTATGCAGTACCTGTAGTGTCAAATTATGCTGTGCTGGTCCAAATGTATATGCTGAAGTGCAACAAATGAAGAATGAAATGCAAATGAAGACAGGACATATGGAGCCTTAATTGAAGTTTAATGATTTGAAAGTCTTGCTTTGTTCAGAGAACAAGATACTAAACTTGAGAATAATTTAGTGTTAGCAGTCCTCTCTGTGCTTAGTAATGCTGTTTTCATACGGATAAATAAAATATCATCCACATATAATGTTAAAATGTAATTTTAAAGTCATAATTTAGTTTTTCATAGCCATGTTCTCTCTCTGACACTTAGTGTTAAGACTACTCTATCCTCTTGAGAAAGATTAAGCAATTGCTCTTGGATCTAATAAAGTTTTAACTAAAAAAGGGGGAAATGAAAATAAAAACTAAATAAAATAAAAATTAGCTCATTGAATTTAACTTATATACAGCTCACTGAATTTGAAATAGAATTTTACTTAAACCATTTGTGTTGAGATTACAGAAATAATTTTGTTGGTACTGACTGAAACTGTAAAGTTAAATTAATTCCCATCATGTGTAATGCTAGTTCAGGTGTTTTTGAGCTAGAATAAAAAGGGCAAGACTTGTTCGTGTTTAATGTTGTGTAAACCATTTCTATTACTTTAGACTTTTGTGGTGAGTGGAGCTTGTGTGTAGCTAAAGCCAGGTATGTGTTTGATTGATTAATTGTTTGTTCTTTAATGTAAAAATCTGTTACTTGACAAATGCCAACAGAATGATTTTTCCTTTCTTGCATGTTCTACAGTTGTGTTAGTAAGAACAGCTGCATTTGTACTTGTACTTGCATTTGTATTTGCACAATACTTGATTGTGATTGGTGAATCGCTGCATTTAGTGGTCAGATATTTCTGAATAAATGACAATTGTCACAGGGCTGCAACCAGTGTTTCCTATATAGCTGTCCTTGTATCCTCTCCATCGTCTGTATAAGTAAACTAGTAAACTAATTTCAACACAAATCAATATTTCACGCTCATGTATTATTTATTTGGCACTAAGAGGGACAAAGTACATTCAGCCAGTGATTATCACAGAATATCACCACTTCAGTGGGAAACAAGTCCCCTTTGCTTTGAAGAAGATGGACATACTGTAAATGTGGCGGTCATATCTTAACATTTCAGGTTTCTAACATCAGAAATCCAGGGTTTTCGGAGTGAGAGTTTTTCAGTTGTCGATAATGAACTTTCTTGGACTAAGGAGGAAGTTTTGAGATCTAGGGTGCAGTATGTTTTCATAGTAAAATCATTTTATCTCAAAAGATCAAGGAACATTTGATTCCTTTTGATGTGACCTCATTTAAAGATGTATTTCTAGCTTGTTTGTGAGATTGTAAGTTTAAATGCTAGCCTGAGGTTTCTTGTTGCTGCATGAGGCGTTGCTAATGAACATTTGTTAAACCAGTGGGAAAAAAGGATTGGGAAGACGGACTTCTGCCAATGTCCAAGACAGTAGATGAGCCATCACTTTACTATAAACAGCATGGATCCATAAAATATTCTCATAAAATGGTTATATGATCAGAGTGGCAATCATTACTTTAATTAAAAAGAGCTCTTTTTAAAGAATATGGTTGCATGCACATAATGTAATATAGCTTATTTATCAAAGTAATAGATTAAGTTATTCTTTTTCTTTATGTGTAGGCTATTGGTTATTCAAATTGAAAATATTTTGAATATTAAAATTATTTAAATTCATGAAAATAAGTTGGACTGTGCGTTAAACCCGTGCTTATGAATTATTAAGTAGAAAGCCTCAGGTAAGCGTCATTCAGCACGCATAGCTCCGCCCTCCAACGCAGGCATTGGCTGCCTCTTTTAAATATTCACAGCAGGGGCTTGTAATTGGATGGATTCTTACACAGCTGATTTCATAAAGCAAATTCTTGGGAAGTTGTGTAAAATCACTAAGAGACATACTCAAGGTCCACAGGGAATCTCTTAATCTATGAGGAGGGAAGTCATTTATGAGAGGCGCTGGACTTTCATAAGTAAGTACCGGTGCTTTTATGTTTGCCGCAGCGTCTTTGAAGTTAAAGCGGCTCCTTTGATCTGATCTTTCACTGCGCATCTAATGAAATGTTCTCAGCCGATCAGATGAGACGAGACAACTGTATTGATAAATAGTCGGGAGATCATAAGAGAATGCTCGGCTTCAGGTCCATTTGCGCTTTCATATTTTTCTTTATTTGCTTCACTTGTTCTGCTCATCGGATTTTAAGACTTTTTAAACAAACACGAAACATCACAATAATGTTTTTCATTTGTTTCCAGCATAGTTTAATGAATTGCATGCCTGCTTTAATAATAATGATGATGATAATAATACTAACAATATCATCATTATCATCACTATTATTATTATTATCAATAACAATTCGTATTAGTAGTAGTAGGTGGAGTACTATTATTACTATCCGTTTATTTTCAGATCTATTTCATTATTTTTGTTAACCATATTTTGAAACTTTTTTCTTACTTTTAAAGATGAGAAGCTGTATGTTTTCTCTAAGTTTACTTTAAAGCAGTGTCTTGTTGTAAGACGAGAGATGCTTGAGGGACTGGCTGTGCTGGTGTTTGTCGCAGTCCGATCAGAGACCAGAAATGCATGAGTACACACTCAAGATGAGAGTAAATATTACTTACAAGGTGAAGGTCACAGAGAGTTTATGGTTTAGTATTAAACATTGTGAATATATATGCTATTGTTTATGTATATGAAATTACAAACTTTGATTTAATAGTTTTAACATACGGGGAGAAATGTTCATATGAGATCATAATGCATATCATCTAACATCTCTGTTGTAACTGCAGTAAGTGTGTTGTATGATGATAGCTGCAGTGAGATGAAGCTGATCGCATCAATTCTAGCTGCTGCAAGGACAGATTCACCTCTTCTTGTGGTTCCTCTGCCTGTCTGTGTCTGGATTTATGACCCCATAGCAGTGAAGACTTTTTAGTTTGGAACACGTCCAGCTCTCACCTCATCCGAAAAGCTTTTACATCATCATATTACGATGACAGATGACAGTACATACGGTACTCTCCGAGCACTGGTGCTCCACTGCCCTTATCCAGCCATTTGGAATGTTAAAGCTATAAACACTAAATGAATTACAATAAAATGACATGTTTACTCTGCTTTTACTGTTTTTGCTGTTTTGAGTTATTAATATGAAAGGGGTAATGTTAGTAATATAGGACAGGATAGAACAAACTGACAACCTCTGCTTAGGCCTTTAATCAGTCTGGCTATGTACATTCTGTCAACAACACTCAAATTATCACTCTGCTCAAACCTTTGGTCCAGTATATGACTAATACAATGCTTATTTGAGTGCTTTGATTACACTTTCATCTCAAACAGCGGAGCATATATTAAGACAACCTTAATCTAAATTAATTACATGGCTTTGATGTTAGAGTTCAATGGGTTGATTAGTGGAGCAGAGACATGCATATTCCTGAAATTGTTGCTGCAAACACATACACTCATCTATCTCCACTTTGTGTTTCACACCAGCGTGTCATCTCTCTTACTTTGCAACATACTGCACATATGGCTTTGTTGGCTTTCCCCTACATTCTAAACTGAGAAAGAAAATTATATATATATATATATTAGTGTCTACACCGAGGCATAGTAATGTTCTGTTTAATATAAGCACTGCAATTTTGTTGTCTGCCACTTTAAATGCTCAAGCTCTTTAAATGTAGACACTGATTAACTGTCGATGTTTCATCGTTCATCAGCTAGAACAATTTTTTTTAAAGTGATTCCAATGATATCATTCCTCTGTGCCATTATTGTTATAGTTCTGGTTGGACTGGTTGCAGATAATTACCAGTACCTTCTCTTTTTTTATTATTGTCATTATTTACTCACCCTCATGTCATTTCAAACCTGACATTCTACGTAGAACACCAAAGAAGATCTTTAGCAGAATGTCCCAGCTGTTCTCTTCCATACATTGAAAATGAATGGGGACCCAGACGATCAAGCTCCCAAAAGCCCCATAAAAGTAGCCCATACAAATAATCCTCTGACATACGATATTTTTGTGTAAGGAACAGACTTAAAATTAAGCTGCATATCAACTTGAAAATCTTGCTCCTTTACCACTTTCATTGTAAGGCAAGGCAAGGCAAGGCAAGTTTATTTGTATAGCACATTTCATACACAATGGTAATTCAAAGTGCTTTACATAAAATAAAATAAAAACAATAATCACAACAATAAAACAAGGAATTTAAAAACTTTGAAAATTATTATTAAAAAAATTGATTTAAGAGATTTAAAATGAATTTAAGAAAACGATTATACATATAATATATTGCAATCAGTTCGGACATCGCACAGTGCTCATTCAATAAATGCACAGCTAAACAGATGAGTTTTGAGTCTGCATTTAAATGTGACTATATTGTATGGATATTCCCATTAAGTTATGGAAACGTTATTTCTGAATGTTCTCTAAAAAATGAAATTGTGCAAACAAACATTATAGGAATGTTGCTTTTGAATGTTCTCTAAACCTCTTAGACGAATGTCCATCTAAAATCTTACAGAAAAGCATTCCATAAATGATGTAGAATGTTTTTGTTCTAACTGTTTGAGAACATTATTAAAAAGACCCAAACATTTGAATGAACATTCTAATAACAACTGGAAAAATGTTTGCTCTTAAGTTTGAGATAACCCTTCCAGAACATTCTGAGAATGTGAATAACTATTTTTTTGTTCCACTAAAAAGATATGTGGGTTTGTAAATTAAGGCAGAATTTTTACTTTTGGGTTACTGTTAGGACTAAGGCATTGTTGTCTATGGCTGTGCCTGCATTTACTTATGTTCACATGTAGATAGACAGATAGATGGATGGATGGCTGAATGGATATATCATAAATGGGCAAGTGAGTTCTACATTCTCTTAACAAATTTGATTTAATGATAGATAGATAGACAGACAGACCGTCAGATACTTAAATGGATATATTGACGGCCAGACAGATATATTGATAGAAATATCATGTCCTCATACTCTTTGTCACTTATGGATTTTGCCGTCTTAAATGTCTGTCTCATGTGCAGTGAAACGGCTTCTACTCTCAGAGCTTAATTTGGTCCATTCTGACCTGTCACATGTCTGCAGTCTCTGTATTTATGTCTCTGTGCTGTGAGTGTAATGCTGGGAAGGTAATTGCCTCTTAACACTGTAGAAAGCAATTCAGTCTCCTAAAACTCAATGAAAGTGGAATATCTCGATTGTATGGCTCAGTTCAGGATGTTTTACAGTTCCTCTCACTTCAGTGAGTCATAATCTCCTTGAAAGCATTTTTTCACAGATCGGGAGGTGTGCATGACTATGATCTTGTCTTGAGTTTTTTTTTCTTTAAAAACTTGATGAATTTCACAGGTGACAATGTCAGCTTGGATATTACTGCTCACTGTGGGTGTGTCTGCCCTGGGACTGTCCTGGGGTCAGCGAACTGAACCCATGTTTGCCTCAGTAACTCAGAATGTTTTCCCACCGGACTATGAGAATAACCCTACGCAGCTCAACTATGGCGTGGCTGTCACTGACGTGGATGGAGACGGAGATCTGGAGATGTTTGTGACAGGGTGAGTGTACTAGTCTTCAGATCACATGCACTGTTTTCAGCAGAATAATGAAGTGAAGCATTTATGACATTTTGTTTCTCTAGAGAAAATACTTTTATCAGTGTCTAGAAGTTATATGGTGCTTTTGTTTGATTGAGCTTACATTTTTGCGATATTGACACAGATATTTTACATTTTAATATTAAATAGGCCTATTTATTATCCTTATAGTATTAAATTTTTTTTTATATGAAAGGTTTTATTGCAGAACAAGGTGTATAAATTAAGGATTTTAAGCTGTGGCCCTTTTTCTTGATTTGTTTGAATTATGTAACTTAATATATAGCTCTACCTTTTTTCTTCTTAGCTACAATGGCCCAAATCTGGTGTTGAAGTATGACAAGTTTAAGAAGAAGCTTGTTAACATTGCGGTTGACAACCGCAGTTCTCCATATTATGCACTCAGAGATCGACAGGGCAATGCCATCGGAGTGACAGCATGTGACATAGATGGTGATGGCAGAGAGGAAATTTACGTCCTTAACACTAATAACGCCTTCTCAGGTATGAAACACATTCATAAATGAGGCTTTGAAGGAAATGTTACAGTAAATGGATGTTAGTTTCATGTAAATTGTTCATGTCGTTTCATGCAGGGAGAGCAACGTACACTGACAAGCTCTTTAAGTTTCGTAATGGGCGGTTTGAGGATCTACTGAACGATGACATAAATGAACATAGAGACGTTGCCAATCGCGTAGCTGGCCGGTCAGTCGCATGTGTGGACAGAAAGGTAACACCTCTACTAAGTTTGCTTCAAATGAATGCTTTTGGGAAAGCTCAGTGGCAGAAACATTTTCCTCACTAAAACCAACCAGGTGGAAAAAGGAATAATTTGCATGTTTCCCGCACTCATTTTAAGGTCAATCATTTCCAAGTATGGATCAAATTATATGGGAAGTGTTTTCTTCTCCATTTAAAAGCTGATAAGCTCAATTATTTTTCTACCTCTGCATTTTTTCCTTTACATTTGCTTTTAGTATTGTACCTGTGGTCCATTTTTAGATGGGAAACCACAGCTGTTGTGAATGTTCTCTGCTAACATGGAACATTCTTAGAACTTTGGCTCTTAAATGTGGGGTATGTATTTTTTCAAAAACGCTTTAGAAAACTGAGTTGGGCCGAGTACCAAAACAAACTTGTAGCCAATCAGCAGTAAGGGGCGTCTATTCATGATGCGGAGGAGAGAGCGCTTAGTGCACAGGACGGACATTAGCCGAGCCAAGTGACAGAAAGATAGAGATGGCGGAAAAAAAAACAAAAGGGGAAAACGTCTGCGGAACAAAAGAAGGCTTACGATAAGGCAAGAAGCAGGACCCGTGTAAATATCGGATCAGCTTTCCAGTGCTGAAGAGAACTCAAGGAGCGAAAGGCCTGCGATCGGACTCCGAGGTTGCTTTGATTCTTCTCGATAGGTGAGTAACACCGTGTCTCGCGCCGTGCCGCAACAGCTGGACCCGACAAAGCGACCGTTGAAAATCATTTGAAATTTGTGTCAATACGTCATAAATAGAACACAGCAGCAGCAGTTTTCTGTCTGGGATTTGTCGTGTCGCGCCGCGCCGCATCCAGTGTAGACAGCATCACTGATTATAATGAGTTCTATATTATTTTGTCACGCCCGGTGTAGACACGGTATAACATTGGTTTTGCTTTGTTTCACAGAACTAATCCTTGCCTGGGTTGCGTACGTATGTGTGGGGCGGAGCTATCAAAATAGGGGCGAGACACTTTTGGGGTAGGGGCGTGTTTGTTTTGGTGATTTGAAATATCAACATTGGCTACCAGAAATCACTTACCCCACCTTTAAAGTTATGAACAAACATTTTTTCCAGTAATGCTAATAGAACATTCGTTCAAAGTTATCTGGTCTTTAATAATCTTCTTAAAACATTAGCACAAAAAAGTTTGGGCCTATACATCATTCATGGAATGTTTTCTTTTTAAAACATTTGAGTTTAGTTATTTTTCAATATTACTACTTGTTTCAGAAGGTTCAGAGCACATTCAAAAGTAACGTTCCCATAATGTTTGCAAAATGATGAAATGATTCCCTTAACATTCATATAACCAAGAAAATAAGTTTTTAAAACATTGAAAAAAACATTTAGAATGTTTAGAGAACATTCAAAAATAGTGTTTTCGTAACTTAATGGGAATGTTAGCATAACGTTCTTAGAACATGCAGTATGTTTCGGGTTATTCTCAGCTCTAAAATATTGCACAGACTAGAAATTGCTCTTCTTGAGTGCAGTCTGTATAAAATGATGTTTAGAAATGCTCATCCAGTATTAATGAATGACTGAAAATCATGGAAATTTCTTACTCAAAGCATTTGGGAAGACTGTTAGAGATAAATGTGAATAGTAAGTTGTTTTTCTACCTCTGCATTTTTTCCTTTACATTTGCTTTTAGTATTGTACCTGTGGTCCATTTTTAGATGGGAAACCACAGCTGTTGTGAATGTTCTCTGCTAACATGGAACATTCTTAGAACTTTGGCTCTTAAATGTGGGGTATGTATTTTTTCAAAAACGCTTTAGAAAACTGAGTTGGGCCGAGTACCAAAACAAACTTGTAGCCAATCAGCAGTAAGGGGCGTCTATTCATGATGCGGAGGAGAGAGCGCTTAGTGCACAGGACGGACATTAGCCGAGCCAAGTGACAGAAAGATAGAGATGGCGGAAAAAAAAACAAAAGGGGAAAACGTCTGCGGAACAAAAGAAGGCTTACGATAAGGCAAGAAGCAGGACCCGTGTAAATATCGGATCAGCTTTCCAGTGCTGAAGAGAACTCAAGGAGCGAAAGGCCTGCGATCGGACTCCGAGGTTGCTTTGATTCTTCTCGATAGGTGAGTAACACCGTGTCTCGCGCCGTGCCGCAACAGCTGGACCCGACAAAGCGACCGTTGAAAATCATTTGAAATTTGTGTCAATACGTCATAAATAGAACACAGCAGCAGCAGTTTTCTGTCTGGGATTTGTCGTGTCGCGCCGCGCCGCATCCAGTGTAGACAGCATCACTGATTATAATGAGTTCTATATTATTTTGTCACGCCCGGTGTAGACACGGTATAACATTGGTTTTGCTTTGTTTCACAGAACTAATCCTTGCCTGGGTTGCGTACGTATGTGTGGGGCGGAGCTATCAAAATAGGGGCGAGACACTTTTGGGGTAGGGGCGTGTTTGTTTTGGTGATTTGAAATATCAACATTGGCTACCAGAAATCACTTACCCCACCTTTAAAGTTATGAACAAACATTTTTTCCAGTAATGCTAATAGAACATTCGTTCAAAGTTATCTGGTCTTTAATAATCTTCTTAAAACATTAGCACAAAAAAGTTTGGGCCTATACATCATTCATGGAATGTTTTCTTTTTAAAACATTTGAGTTTAGTTATTTTTCAATATTACTACTTGTTTCAGAAGGTTCAGAGCACATTCAAAAGTAACGTTCCCATAATGTTTGCAAAATGATGAAATGATTCCCTTAACATTCATATAACCAAGAAAATAAGTTTTTAAAACATTGAAAAAAACATTTAGAATGTTTAGAGAACATTCAAAAATAGTGTTTTCGTAACTTAATGGGAATGTTAGCATAACGTTCTTAGAACATGCAGTATGTTTCGGGTTATTCTCAGCTCTAAAATATTGCACAGACTAGAAATTGCTCTTCTTGAGTGCAGTCTGTATAAAATGATGTTTAGAAATGCTCATCCAGTATTAATGAATGACTGAAAATCATGGAAATTTCTTACTCAAAGCATTTGGGAAGACTGTTAGAGATAAATGTGAATAGTAAGTTGCAGCCTGAGGTATGTATTGATCATCAACAGAATTGCAGAACATCAGCATGTGGAATCTGAGGGAAAGTGAGTTCTTGAGGGTGTTGAGTGACTGTTCACATCTCGCTACTGTCTGATTGTTTCAGCCTGATAGACTCTAAATCCTCTGCGGCCATCATTTGCTGCCCGCCATTACCATTGAGTCCTGCCCCCCTCAGCCAACCAATATGATTGTTCATTTCCAGTGTTCTGCAGTGTTTGTCTCTGACATTGAATCATGTGCTGTGATAATTAGAAAACACAAGGCCTCATTTGTTTCTTTTTGTAAGGAGACGTAATAGGTGGGAAGTGCCGCCTTCATTTGTCTCACTGCATGTAGGTTATCAGAGTTTCCACCGTCTGACCATGCTTCACTGGTACCTATAATCCCAGATGGCATGATGAATGGCCAAACATGTCAATGATTTGTATTTAGCCCAAAACACAATAAGCTGAACAGCATATTCCTGCAATTACTTCTAGACTGCATGCTGTTGTGTGGAGCAGTCAGCAGTGAAGGATGCTCAGTAATCCTGGGGAAGAGCTGCAAGGGATTGAAATGGATTTTTTCCACGCAAAGTCATTTGACTGGGCTGATGATAGTGAGATGGTGCTGCTTAAAAGTCCTTTATCAATGATTTTATGATTTAAATGATTTAGGACTATGCTTATAATAGGTTTGGAGAGAATCAAAACAAAATGTGTTTGGTCTTCTTAGAGTTCAGTTGGGAACCAAAAAAATCACCCTGCCATTTGATACTTTGTCGATCCACAAATAAACTTTCACAAGTTGAAATGAACTGCTGATGCAGATTGTTGAGTTTGCCTAATTTATTTCTAACTACAGTCATACAAGGTCACAGAAATATTAAGATCCAGAAATCTGGGTTAAATATTTATTCATATAATTTAGTGCTGTCAAACGATTAATTGCGATTAATCGTATCCAATATAAACATTTAAGTTTACATAATATATGTACAGGTGCATCTCAATAAATTAGAATGTCACGGAAAAGTTATTTTATTTCAGTAATTCAACTCAAATTGTGAAACTTAATTAATCGCGATTAATCGTTTCACAGCACTAATAAAATTACATTCATTGTATTATATTTATATTACTGTATCTTCATTGTCGATTCATTCAAGGCAACACTAAATAATTGTGATTTTACAAAAAGTAACTAGTAATTTACCAATGGTGCCATGCTCTTTAATCGAATAGTTCACCCAAAAATTAACATTTGCTAAAAATGTACTCACCCTCAGGGCAAGTTGTAGATGAGTATATTTCCTCATTGGAAAAGATTTGAAGAAATTCAGCATGACATCACTTGCTCACAATGAATCCTGTGTATTTAAGACATTTATAATTTCAAACCGTTGCCCCCTGCTAATATACAACTAATATGTCACTTTCTCCAGTGAAAAAGTCATCACGTCTGAATCAGAAGAGAAATACGCACAGATCAAGCACCGTTTACAAGCAAAAACAATCCAAAACAGTTCTGAACAAATATTTTGGTGGATTTTGATGTGAGAAGACAACAGAAGACAACTTTTTCACTGGAGAAAACATTATCATGGATTATAGACCTGTATTTTGGCCAGAGGCAATGGTTTAACACTGTAATGCCTTATGGATTTGTTTCTTACAAATGTACATATTTTTGCTTCACAAGATGTTAACTGATGGACTGGAATGGTGTGGATTACTTTTCTATTATTTAGATTTTTTCATCAGCTGTTTGGACTCTCATTCTGATGGCACCCATTCACTGCAGAGGATCCATTGGTGAGGAAGTGATGTTAAATTTCTCAAAATCTCTTCCTATAAAGAATCAAACTCAACAATACTAGTGAACTTTTTGCTATTCACTTTTAATGGGAACCTCAAATAATGGAGTTTCCCCAATGAGTAATAATTGTTTTATATAAATGATTTAATACAATATTTGTATTAAATAATACAGTTAAACAGTCTTAAAACATATACGGTTCCGTTCCCTACTCAGGGAACCATGGTTACATAAGTAACCTGAGACGTTTTCTCTGGGAAGTTGTGAGAACTGTGTACATTGACTTTTTAAGTCTAAAAATGAGTGACAGCAGCTGCCACAGTTGTAAAATGACCCCTGTATATTGTATATTCCCTTCAGCTTCAGAGACATTGATATTCAAATGCAATGTGTAGTTTTTCTCTCCTTGAACCAAAGCATTGTCATTTGTCACTTCAAAGTGGACAGGAAGACACATGGGCCTGTTTCTGTAAGAGATGGATTGATCCTCACATTCACCCATCTTCATGGGTTAGTGATTACCTGCATTATGTGCTTATTGCAGCTTTCCCTCCCAAGTGCAGTTTATTTATTTATTTTAGTTGTGCACAAATGACTAAATACTGACTAACAACTAAATATTGTTAATAATGTTGTGTGGTAATATTTGCTTAATAATAATAATAATATTATTATTATTATTTTTTTTTTATGTTCAGGTGGGCTGTACATTTTACACCAACATTTCAACACATAATTTTCAACCCAAAAAATGTTTGCAGGAAACTAGAGTTGGTACAAAATATGCTTTGAAAGTATTAGTTTCGCATACTTTGCTGGCCCTTGTTACTGGCAACATTTCTGTAAATCTAATTCTTTATTGATAAACAGAGCATGAAAAACATGGAAATCATGACATTAAAACCTAAGCTGCTAATACATTATGGGGTAGCATCTGTTTTAACTCCATTATGCTTTAATCTGTATTTTCTGACCTGAAGTGGCAGTTATGTAGAAACCAGAGAGCGTTTGACATTTTCATTGTTGTGCCTCATTAGGATTCTGGTCACGAGCTGCTGATATTTATATACTTATGTATATATTTCTTTATTTCACCATTTCCACGCTGTTGGATCGTGGGTGTCTTTATTGAAACTGTGTGCGTAAGTTCATTTGCTTGGCTACTTCACTGACTTCATGTCCACAGGGAATCTTTCTGATAATGGGGTGTGAAATTAATATCCAAGGGGAGGCAGCTGAAATATGTGTGTGGTGTGTGAGAGTATGTGTGCGTGTGTATGCAACTGTATGTGGATGACTGTCTCAACTTATTTATCTTATGTTATATGAAGATCACATACATGTTTTTTTTTGCTATGTTTTACAAATCTTTACTGTGAGAAAATGAGTTAGAGTATATTAGATTTTCCACAAATTACACGCCACTGCAACTAACGATTTTGCCCCTAATTGAGTTTTATTCTTTATGGCCCCTAATAAGGTTAGTGTACTTGTTTACTAAGGAGACAGCAGTGTCAGTGAAGAAGAGCATTTTTGAGACAAAATATGTGGTGTGTAATGTTTGTAAATCACAATAAAACAAAGTGCCACCTATGAACAAAATAATTTGTATTTCAATGTCAATCAAGTTGCAATTTTGTGACTCGAGCTGTAAATTTATGCAAAAAGTATGAAAATATTATTTAATACTTTGTGTAGTATTACCATTCTTACCAGTCTTAACCATTCTGCAACAACATAAAACATTATAATAATTTAATGGGTAACACTTTACAATAAGGTTCATTAGTTAAATTTCAACAACGTTTTATTTGATTTATGTTATACATGCAGTTTTATTTTATTTATTCACTTCACATTTCATATTTCACATTTTATTTACATTATTCACCAATTATTGCATGTACAAATGGCACAAAACATGGAATGGTTTCAACTACAGTATGTTTTATTTCATTTATATTATAAATGCATATTATCAAATATTTTTTATTTATTTTATTCACATATTTCATATTTCTTTCATATTGTTTACATTATTCACATATTATCACATGTTCAAATGACACAAAACATGGAATGGTTAATTTTTTTATTTTTTTTATTTTGTAGGTCAGAATTTCATTTTTTTTTACATTTTTTTATTTATTATTATTATTATTATTATTTTTAAGTTGATCCCTCCTCCAGATTTCTGTTCAAATGTCTTGCATGCTCATATTTAGCATTAAGAAAAGGCTGGTCCTGTTGGGCTTTAAGAAATAAAAGCACAATTTTCTTTAAAGCTGCTTCGAAACATTGTTCACTGTGAAAAGCGCTTTACAATATAAAGAATTACTTGCTGCTGTGATTCAACTAGAGGTCAGAGCTGTAGAATAGTGATTGCCGGGTAAGATGTGTGGATGTAAAGCTGGTTAAATGCACATGTTCACACTCCCTGTAATGTGATTATGGGCAGTCAGAGTCTGTGTCAGCAAAAGCAGCAGAGAGCCGCTGCTGGGGAAATGAGCTGGAAAGCCACTAACGATTTCTTCTGTGCGTTTGGTGATGATGGCCGTCTCTGCTGTGTGTTACAGGGGGACGGGGGGTCGTGGTCGGTCCCATCCTCAGCCAGACCCTACCTGATATTTTCTGTGACAATGAGTACAGCCCTAACTTCCTGTTTCGCAACAACGGAGACGGTACATTTACAGATGTGGCAGCACAAGTGGGTAAGCAAGAGCTGGCGCCTTTCTTTTTTCTGCTGATTTTATTTTTGAAAGGTGAGTTTGTTAGCCTTTCACAGCAAACATGCAATGAGATATTTGTATTTGTTGTCGCAGGGGTTGATGACCCGATGCAGCATGGCCGTGGAGTGGCGTTAGCAGATTTTAATCGGGATGGGAAGACTGACATTGTCTATGGAAACTGGAATGGGCCGCATCGTCTGTTCCTACAACTCAGCAATAATCGCAAGCAAAGGTTTAAGGTGCAGGTTTTAAAATCACTATTTTCATATTCTTTTAGCTGTAATAGAAGCAAAAAGGGTTTACTGCAGTGCTTGCCAGGCCAGAAACTGTAACACAGTTACTTAGCTGCCTTCAAAACACTGGTGGAAATGCAAATCTAGTTTTTTTTTGTTTTTTTTTATTAGATGTGACTATACTGAATGGTAGGTTTCATCTTTGTTATGTTGAACAAAACATGATCCCTACATTTTGATCTGTATAATTAAATCCTTCTGAGAGAAGACAGAGGATAAAATAATACCATCTGCTGTCTGATTAGAGTATTCAATTATTCTCTAATCATTGTTCTATTGTTTGCGCAGCGACCTGGCTCTCGTTTTATCTGGTAAAGCACAGTGATTGTAATTAGTCACAGTAAGATCGAAGAACCTCTTTATTTTTCTGAGACTTACACAGGAAGTTTTATAAACCTGCTGATAGCTTGACTGAATCAAGTCTGAATGTTTGAGAAATGTTTATTTTTTTATTTTTCGCATAACCTACTTTTCAAAAGTTTGGGGGTCAGTATTGATTTTCTTTTTAAAGAAATTAATACATTATTTCAGAAAGGATGCGCTAATTTGATGGCGATGAAGACTTTTATATATTTTTTTACAAATTATTTCTATTTCAAATAAATGGTGTTCTGTTGAAATTTAAATTTATGAAAGTATCCTGAAAAAAGTATGTCATGGTTTTTCACAAAAAGTAGCGTAACTGTTTTCAATGTTGTTTTATTGTATTTTAATTAATTAAATGCAGCTTGGAAAAAAAAAAAATGAACAGACCCTAAACAGTGTAGTACTGTATGTGGCTGATATTTGTTAACTTCTTTATGGTACAGTAAAATAAAACAATATAAGCTACAAGAGGCTGTGCATTATAGTGATTTTATCACAACTTTTATAAAACAGTGGCAAAATCTATGTTATGGCAGACATATAACAAAGAATTTATATAGCTTAGATTACATTTGAACTTTGAATAATTTGATGAAAATTCTTTGTTCATAATGAAATTTGAAATGTCTTGTAATATCAGATATTGTTGGCAAACCTAAGAACATTGTGATTTCTTTTGAAACTCTAGATGAGACGCATATGAGATCACTTGGGTATTTTTCTCAAGATAAAACTATAATAAATCTTAAAGAACCTCTATCAGCTCTCTTTAAGCACATTGTTGTCTAGGAGAAAGATTGTGCATTTTTTGTCCTGTGGGGCCAATCAGAATTTGTAAGTCTGCTAATCTTGAACTAATGGTTTAATTAGGCTATGTAAGCAAGCCTGTCCTTAAATAAATAATAATAATTAAAGAAGTAATGAACACAAAATATTATCTATTTATTTTAGTCATGAACCTTTGGATCTGTATCACCCGAGTATGTCAGGTAATTGTGTTTGGTATGGATGGATCGGCGCTGTGTGTGTAGGTCTTTCTCAGCTTTAGCTTGATCCCAGTGTTAGCGGCAGTGATTGGCTTCTTTAGCACAGAGATAAATGTCAGCAGGAAGCTGTTTTATGGGGGTCAATTGTTGGGTTAATGTCTCATGGGATACCTTACAGAAGGATTTGTGCATCAGCGTAGGACATTGTGACCTTTGCCATGTATAATTGCATTGTGATTAAGATGCTCTGTTATACCGTGTGTTAATTAAACTTTGGCTGAACAAGCACACCAGCTATAGTGGAAGATCATGTGTGAGTCATAATAAGTTTATCTATCTATCTATCTATCTATCTATCTATCTATCTATCTATCTATCTATCTATCTATCTATCTATCTATCTATCTATCTATCTATCTATCTATCTAGCTATCGTTCTATAATTCTATCTATCTATCTATCTATCTATCTATCTATCTATCTATCTATCTATCTATCTATCTATCTATCTATCTATCTATCTATCTATCTATCTATCTATCTATCTATCTATCTATCTATCTATCTATCTATCGTTCGTTCGTTTGTTCGTTCTGTCTATACACTCGTCTTTCCATCTACTGTATCTGAGATCTATCTGAGATGCTCAGTATTGTCTCATGCTCAGCTGTACCTCCTCTGCTGGTTCCTGTCCAGAGATGGCCATCACCTCTCCTTCAACCAGACAGCAGAAGGTCACTTCATGGGCTTTCACCTGCAGGCTTTATGAGCCCTATAATTAAAATTGGGGTTAATACTTGAGAGAGTGCCGGCATGCTCAATAACTCTTCCATGACTCGTTGCTGCACTATTGAAGCACGACGATAGCAGTTACTTTTTTCTGCTCCCACTGAAGTTTTTAGACTGTGATTTACCTGCAGCTTAGATCTTTATGTCATAGATATCATACATTTGACTCTCCAAATCTTGAAGCTGATGCTCTCCTGTCAGCGAAGGAAAAAATACTTTCCCGTCCCAGTTTAATCTGTAGAAACAACTGTATTATAAGGAAGACGTTCTTCAGGGGATTTTCCCAAGTGTAAAGTGTGTCAACACTGTGGTGTTTAAAATTTTGATGTGCTGATATTCTCTGTACCAGGACATCGCCACACAGAAGTTTTCCATGCCATCTCCTGTTCGTACTGTCATCGCAGCTGACTTTGATAATGACAATGAACTGGAGGTTTTTTTCAACAACATTGCCTACAGAGGACCATCAGCCAACAGACTGTTCAGGTGTGTACTCTACTGATATGCATAAGCTACATCTTAGAGTGGTGCAGAACACATAAAGGAGATATTTAGCAGGATGTTCACACTGATTTTTCTTTTTTTTTATAGTATTTAATAATATTTTGCTTTTATTTTTATTTATATAATAATAATTGCTTTTAGCATACTTTATTTAAATTTTAGTCATTTTGTTTTGTGCTATTTTAATTTGTATTTTTTTGTAATATTTCTATTTAGCTTGAACTGATTTTCATTTCCATTTTAGTTTTATAAATTATTTGCATTTAGCTAATTTTATACAATTAGTTCATTTATAATTTTCATTTACGTTTTTTTAAAAGTCTAATATTCATATTTTATTTTATTTTATTTCAGCTTTAATTTTAATGACGTAAACAATTCTTATAGTTTTAGTTACCAATAAAAACTGCTGGTCACTATTCCCTTCCATTGTATGGAAAAGAACAACAACTTTCTGATAAAACTTTTGTCCCATAAAAGATATCAGTAGGATATAAACAAATAAATTTTTTTTTTAAATGATAACAATTAAAAAATGAATGTAACAATGAATGTACAGTAACCTGTCTTGGATATTTGTATATATTTATACAATTGCTTACTTGATCAAAATGACATGTATTATCATTATGTAACAGAGATATTTCTTTAAAATTTACATTGTAAGGTAGGAAATAATTATGGAAACTCTCTCTCTATTTTGGGGATTTGATGGTAAGCCCAGGCGGCACGACAAGCCAGCAAGTCCAACTGCCAGACCACAAACAAACCCAGTCCAACCACAACTCTATCTGATGGGAAATTCCCCCAACATCTGACCTCACCCGTTACACGATGGCTTTCTAATGAGGAGACTGGATGTAGCATTAAACCGAACATTGTTTCAAATTAGTTTCTAATCCCATACTCAAACAGTCTGGACCTCGGTTCTCAGAAAGCAAAGATTTAAGCTTTTAATATAAAGAAACCTTTTAGTTAGCATTATTAGTCATCAAAATATAAAGTATGATCTTCCAGCCCTAGAAATGTTTTAACTGAATCAATATTGCGGGGGTTTCATGAGCCCGTAAATTAATATCTCCTTTGAGACATGTTGTATAACATGCAGCTGACAAGGTACATTTGTCTTTGACTGTTCCTTTGTGTGGAGCTCTCTCAAGCCAAAAGGCAAAGAGAGTAAGTAATTAATCTTTACCATGGCAGAGTTTCTCGGAGAGAACACGGAGATCCACAGATCGAGGAGCTGAACGTCGGGGAGGCCGCCGAACCAGAGGGACGGGGAACCGGTATGAAGGATTTGGCTGCTTCATTCCATTAAAATAGGACTGTTTATTTTGTAGAGTTTTACAAATGGTAAATTAAGATTTTCCCCTTAAAATAACTTGAAAATGAACCAAAGCTTTTAATTTATTATTATTATTTATTTATTTTTTTTAGTTATGAAGGACTATCAATGTTCTCAACTTCATATTGTTTCAAAACATTTATCATGTAAACGCTAAAACGCAAATCAGCATATTAGAATGATTTCTGAAGGATCATGTGACACTGAAGACTGGAGTAATGGATGCTGAATCAAAAATTAAAGCTTTACCATCACAGAAATAAATTACATTTTGAAAATATAATAAAACAGTTGTTTTAAATTGTAATAATATTCACTGTATTGTTTTATGCATTTTTTTTCTTTCAAAAACATTTAAAAAACTTACTGACTTCAAACTTTTAGTGTAACTACAGTATTGGACAGTAGTGTATGTTAATTGGGCACACATATAATGGAGAAATTATCATCTAGGTGTACTAGATCAGTGGTTCCCAACCCTGGTCCTGGAGGCACCCCAACACTGCACATTTTGCATGTCTCCTTTCTCTGATACACCAATTTCAGGTCTTGAAATCTCTACTAATGAGCTGATGACCTGAATCAGGTGTTTAATTAAGGAGACATGCAAAACGTGCAGTGTTGGGGTGCCTCCAGGACCAGGGTTGGGAACCATTGTACTAGATGAACAAACAACTAAACTGTGCAGTGATGGGATGATTGAGTTTATCTACAAACTTTAATCCTAGTTGTCTCCTCTCTACCACTAGATGGCATTATAAATCCAAGCTTGTTTGTAACTGTATCGTGGCTCATTTACTGACATTTAGAATCGAGTGCAGTCACCACTCAATCTGAATTATCATCATCATCATTAGAAAGCCACTGTATTAATGTAGAACTGGTCTAAAGTTAAATGTTTTTTTTTTTTTTTTGGTATTAATGTTGAGAACCAGAAACAACAATTGTTACAGCTGTGTCTGAGTAGAATGACCTGTATTTCAGGAGCAGCTGTGATTGATTTTGATGGAGATGGACAGCTGGATCTTCTGGTGACGCATGGGGAAAGTGCAGCTCAACCCATCTCGGTGTATCGAGTCACTCAGGTGAGGACGTGTTTTAGACCTGTCAACCACTTTTAGGCAAAATACTAAAGGTTTCATGGAGAAATAAGTTACACATGGTTTTAGTATCAACTTCATCTCAAATGTTTTTAGTTTTTTCCCCCCTGCAATTCCTTAAGAGAAGTAAAAATGCGGTATTCACAAATGATACAACTGTATAACACGGTCATTTGTAACTTGAATGCGTGCTGCTTCCGGTGTCATTCACTTCCAGTTATTTTACCTGTACAAAAACAGTAATTTATGCTGCTTATACTACTAACTGGAATTATATATTATTATAATTTATTATCATAATCATAAACACACTGGTTTGTAGAGAAAATAGTTTTAATATTAATAAAACCATTTATATTAAGTTAATACTTAACTTTGATGTTTTTCTAGTTATTACTAATGGCAGCTTAATAAATCGGAAGTCTCAAACAAAATAGTACCTCCAGGTTGCAAGGATTATTAGAAATAAAACAAAAACATATAGAAATACAGTGAATGTGGATAGCATATATCAGATAATATGGTTTAGGAAGAATTTGAAGAGTTATTTTCAAAATCGCATACATCTGGCGAATTATCTTGGAATTATTTCGCAGTGGTAAAAATCTCCATTTGCTCTCCTTTTAATCTCATTGCTGTCTAGAAGAAAATTTATTAATTAATAGATCTAATTTGCAATTTTTAGGCATGCATCATGATAGCTTAGAAACAGTAGGGTGACCATGCTTACTCTTTTCCCAGAATTCAAAAATTTTTTTGAAAAAAAAGGTTTTTGCTTCATTTTCCTATCGACGTGCTCTCTGCAGTCTTCATATATTATATGTACACATAATTGCATTGCTTTGACAGTTTTCTGTAGATCCCACCTTCTCACACACCACTATGGGTTGATTATGTACAATGCCTGAACACAACTGGTCGAACTACTTTTCAGTCATTACCTTCATCAAAGTATGAAAACAAAGCCGAAAACCAGACATTGCAGGCAATTCCAGACCAGGGCATAAACAAAAAGAGGATGTATGGTCATCCTAAAAAGAGTATTTTGCATTTCTAGTTAAAGTTTATCAACTGAAAGTACTGTTCTGAGTTATTAGTTGTTGGTTTCTCATTACAGGGCTCATCTAATAAATGGCTGCGTGTGATTCCACGCACACAGTTTGGGGCTTTTGCGCGTGGGGCAAAGGTGATAGTCTACACCAAGCGAAATGGCCCTCACACACGCATTATAGATGGAGGATCAGGGTATTTGTGCGAAATGGAGCCAGTGGCTCACTTTGGGCTCGGTATGTATTTCTTTCCCACTCTCTTTCCCTATATAGAAATACAGTGAATGTGGATAGGATATATCAGATAATATGGTTTAGGAAGAATTTGAAGAGTTATTTTCAAAATCGCATACATCTGCCGAATTATCTTGGAATTATTTCGCAGTGGTAAAAATCTCCATTTGCTCTCCTTTTAATCTCATTGCTGTCTAGAAGAAAATTAATTAATTAATAGATCTAATTTGCAATTTTTAGGCATGCATCATGATAGCTTAGAAACAGTAGGGTGACCATGCTTACTCTTTTCCCAGAATTCAAAAATTTTTTTGAAAAAAAAGGTTTTTGCTTCATTTTCCTATCGACGTGCTCTCTGCAGTCTTCATATATTATATGTACACATAATTGCATTGCTTTGACAGTTTTCTGTAGATCCCACCTTCTCACACACCACTATGGGTTGATTATGTACAATGCCTGAACACAACTGGTCGAACTACTTTTCAGTCATTACCTTCATCAAAGTATGAAAACAAAGCCGAAAACCAGACATTGCAGGCAATTCCAGACCAGGGCATAAACAAAAAGAGGATGTATGGTCATCCTAAAAAGAGTATTTTGCATTTCTAGTTAAAGTTTATCAACTGAAAGTACTGTTCTGAGTTATTAGTTGTTGGTTTCTCATTACAGGGCTCATCTAATAAATGGCTGCGTGTGATTCCACGCACACAGTTTGGGGCTTTTGCGCGTGGGGCAAAGGTGATAGTCTACACCAAGCGAAACGGCCCTCACATGCGCATTATAGATGGAGGATCAGGGTACTTGTGCGAGATGGAGCCAGTGGCTCACTTTGGACTCGGTATGTATTTCTTTCCCACTCTCTTTCCCTAAAAAGCCTGCCTAAAAAAATCTTTGCGGGAAAATCACATTAAGAAAGGAACAGCTATGAAATTGACCAGACCTGTAAAATATCTATTTCATAAGTGCATCCACCGTCTCGGAAATGTTCGGGGTCGCCGAGCAGCAGGAAAACAAACGTTCGCTCTGCTGACTCATTACAGAGAAACAATTATGATGTAACTCCAGGTAATGTTCAGCGGGGGGCTTCGGGTCTCAGTAACATAATCCTCCGCGTGGAGGCCGGCTCCTTGAATATCCTCACAGAATGAAGGTCCGGAGAGAAGCCTGCAGGTGCAGCAGCCGGTGGCAGCAGACCGGGACCTTTTCCCCACGGCTCGGCCGTGTTACAGATGCTTGGAGGCACATGGCTTCATCTGGGAGCTATCGGACAGATTTGTGGCAGGAATAGGCTGCCAGCTGGAAGCTCAGATTGTTCTGAATGTGCTGTGAAAAACAAAACGATAGCCATCAGTGGTCACTGGATCACCCTGAGGGCTCATAAATATGTGCGTACGTGTTCAGGCCTCTCATCGATGTTTCTTTCAGTAAGAGTGTTTGCAAATTGATGTAAAATATCTGCTTTACAAAATAAATCCATATCAGATTATGGTATCAATTTTTTTATTTTTTTTTAAACACATTTTAACACATTTTATCTCACAATTGCAGCTTTATTTCTTGAAATGGTGACTTTGTCTCAAAATACTGTATGACATAATATCTAACAACGGCACCTTATATCTCACAAGTGCATCTTTATTTCTCACAGTTGTGACTGTACATTTCACATTTGTGAGTTTATATCTTATAATGTGACTTTAGTTTTTAATAAAGTTCTCAGTTATGTTTCAGATTAAACTGGATTTTACAAATTTGCTTAGTGACCTAATTAGTTTAAATAGAGCAGAATCTTAATTCTTAAAAATTCAGACTTTCAGAAAAATCTGAAACTTTTCAAATTCATTTTTTAGAAGAGTTTAGAATTTTTTGATTTCTTTAACAAATACATACCATGGTAAATAAAAAAAATAAATTAAATTTAATTAAAAAATTTATCATGAAAAAAACATTTTTTAAAATATATTTTTAGACTAAAGTAATTAATTAAGATTATTAGATATTTCATATTTTTTTTATTTCTCAGACAAAAAAGGTGCTTCATAAAATATGGAATTTTTTAAAAATTAGATTTTTTTTTTCCATTTTGAATTTTTAGATTTTTCAGAATAAAATACCTTTATACACCTCAACAGAAAAAATAATAAAACATTTTATTCATTAAATTTTTTTATTTATTATTATTATTATTTTGATTTCTCAGACAAAGAAAAATACATGTGATGGTAAAATCTAAAAAAACACAACTATATATTAAATATAATATATAAAAAAAATGTGTTAGTGTACCATGGTAATTTTTGTTAGTGAATATTATCAGGATTACATGCAGTTACCTAAACCCTGCAATCAACAATAATTTTTCACATGCTGAATTTGAAGATTGCCTTTGTTAAATAAAAACCCGACAGATGCTCAGTTGTCCTCTCCAACTAAACTGCGTCTTTCAGTAACTGCTGGTGAAATGTCATGCTTTTTGTCTCGCGAGGCACCTGAGCCAGCCTTGGTCCTGCCAGGAGCCCTGTGGATCTGTTTACCTAAGAAATGTTGCTTTAATTAAGAACTGGGAAGGCAGTCAGCTTCTCTCCTGCTTGACTAAAGGCTATAATGGAAAGAAAGTCTAGCGCCCACCCTGTCCCTCCTCATTTTAACTCCTTTGAAGTTCTGCCTTCCTCCTCCACCACATTAATTTCCAATGGATGATCTCTCCGTTCATGATCACTACGACAGTCTCCTCTAATGGCCGTGTTAATTACTGTCCCCGCCGTCTGTGAGAAAGTGTCTCTGACAATCATATTGAAGGTAGTAAATGGATGCTTCTGTAAACCTTCTTAAATGAAGTGCTTTCCAACCACCGTGCCATTTATATGGCTCCTTATTTCAGCCACCGAACAACAGACAGATTTCATCGGTCTGGCATATGAGAACCTCATTGCTTTAATGCCTCAGTGACTGCTATGCCAGAAACTCTCTGGCCTGTGAACCCCACACACCGGCAGTCATGAGAAACCGGTTCTGCTGACATCAAATGAGACGTGTTCAGGCCTCGCTGCTCACGACGCTGCCCACAGCTGAGACTGAACGCATTCTTGTGCATTTGTTTAAGAGTCTACGTGGTCTGTGCCAAACCAGAGCCTATTCCAAACTGGCTTTTGCCGAGAATCTTCTTGGGAGGGCCCTCTCTCCAGAATGGTATTTTTCCATGGAGAGCTGTACATTAAGAAAATAAATCATTCATTATGTCTCCTAAGCCTGAGGGGAAGTTATAAAGACAGACTGTTCGTGAATTACTGAAAGGATTGCTGCTTTGCCGCCCTGACAGGGAAAGATGTGGCCACCAGTGTGGAAGTGTTCTGGCCAGATGGACGTTCTGTGGCGAGAGCTCTGGAGCCCAGCGAGATGAACAAAGTGATGGAGATCTATTACCCTGAGAATGAGGAAGAGGTGACCCAAGTGGTGGAGATCGAGGTACATACCCTTCCTGTCAAACTCACGTGTTCTTCTTTATTTGAGGGGTTTAATTGTTGTACAAATGCTCTTTCTTTTCAAAGTGTGGACCAGGATTTGAGGTCAATGAAAATGGCCGTTGCACTGGTAAGTTTATTTGAGCGACATGACCTTTAACATCCCATAGGCCTAAATCCCATAAACATATGCACACACACACACACACACACCACAGGCTGGTCCCCACAATGTCAAAAATGTCAGGTTTTACTATCCTTGTGAGGACATTTGGTCCCCACAATGTAGCATAAACACACACACACACACACACACACATACACTACTGTCCAATACTGTAGTTACAATAAAAATAAATATTTATAACAAATTCATATGACTTCTCATATGTAGATTTGTATATAAATAACAAATACTTAACATATATATATATATATATATATATGTATGTACATATATATGTGTGTAGTTAAATATAAATAAATAAATAAAATAAATGATAAAAATTATATATGAATATTACTATATAAATAATATATAAATTAGTGCTGTCAAATGATTAATCACGATTAATCGCATCCAAAATAAAAATTTTTGTTTACATAATACATGAGTGTGTACTGTGTATATTTATTATGTATATGTAAATACAAACACATGCATGTATATATTTAAGAAAAATATGTTGTTTATATATTAAATATATTTATATATAATAAAAAAATAATAATTTAAATATATAAATGTATATACATGTAAACATTTTCAAAATATATACTGTATGTGTGTGTATTTATGTATACATAATAAATAAACACAGTACATATACATATATTATGTAAACAAAAATAATAATAATTAATCGCGATTAATTGTTTGACAGCACTAATATAAATATATGAATAATACTATGATCTGTTATACCCAGTATTACTGTGAGCAGTAGACTGTGCACATGCTCAGGACATATATAAGTTGTTGGCTCTTAGGGACATAAGTTTGAGTCCGGCCTGGATTATAGTGTGTCCCATCTACAGTATAGTCTCATGCAAGAATGAAAGCAAAAAAAATCCTAAAATAAAATAAATGCATTGGGTCATTACTTTGGCGACATGCTAATGGAAAACTGTGAGTCAAGTGATTTACATATGAAGCCCTGTTTGATAACGTGGTGCAAAGCAGTCCAAATCAGTCACTCATGAGGTTCCAATTCAGTTAGGATTTTGCCTTAATAGGAATCTTCCTATATAGGCAGTAGACAGCATGGCAACTCAGCAGGTTTTGGAACAGAAGCTGTGTCAGTCATCATGAGTTTGGGGTAGTAGGAGCGACTTCTTTGTTCCATGCACACATACAGTATAAAGATATCTAAAAGTATTCACTCTCACAAAAAAATGTGGTTGTCACTTCTGAAACTTCGCATATTTATTCCACTCCTCTTCATTTTCTAGACCAAGACGAGTGCACACAGTTTCCGTCTGTCTGTCCCTCTGAGCGACCTGTCTGCACCAACACCTACGGGAGCTTCAAGTGCCGTGCAAACAAGAGGTGTAACCAGGGATACGAGCCTAATGACGAAGGGACAGCATGTGTAGGTGAGTTGAGACTAAAGCCAGATGATTAGAGTGGATTGATGCAATAAGGAGCCCCTGAGAAAAGCTGTTTGCCCTCATTTCACACAGGTAGAGTTTCACTTTTGAGCTTTGGGGCAATAATGTCTCAAACTGTGCTCAGATTTGCAAAGATACCAAAGTTTGCAAAGTCAGAAATTTAAATATGAACCCAAACATTTCTCACTTCCAAGACCAAATTATGCAAATTAATTAAAGGTGGGGGAAGTGATTTCTGGTAGCCAATGTTGACATTTGAAATCACCAAAACAAACACGCCCCTACCCCAAAAGAGTCTCGCCCCTATTTTGATAGCTCCGCCCCACACATATTTACGCAACCCAGGCAACGATTAGTTCTGTGAAACAAAGCAAAACCAGTGTTACACCGTGTCTACACCGGACGCGAGTGGCGCGGTGCGACAAAATACTATGGAACTCATTATAATCAGTGATGCTGTCTACACCATAGATATATATACATATGTATGGTCACCACTGGATGCGACGCGACATGACAAATCCTGACAGAAAACTGCTGCTGCGTTCTGTTCATGATGTATTGACACACATTTCAAATGATATTCAACGTTCGCTTTGTCGCGTCCAGTGTACTAGACAGACTTTAGCTGTTGCGGCACAGACACAGTGTTACTCACCTATCGAGAAGAAACAAAGCAACCTCGGCGTCTGATCGCAGGCCTTCCGCTCCTTGAGTTCTCGCCAGCGCTGGAAATCTGATCTGATATTTACACAGGTCCTACTTCTTGCCTTATTGCCTTAAGCCTTCTTTTGTTCCGCAGACATTTTCCTCTTTTGTTTTTTATCCGCCATCTCTATCTTTCTGTCGCTTGGCTCGTTAATGTGAGCACTGAACGCTCTCTCCTCCACATCCTGAGTAGACATGCCCCTTACTGTTGATAGGCTACAAATTTGTTTTGCTAGTCGGCCCGAATCAGTTTTCTAAAGCGCTTTTGAAAAATCGCTTACCCCACCTTTAACTGTATATTCTGATTTTACATAAACTATTTTCTAATATCTTTCTATTTTAATTTCTCCCAATTAACTTTTGAAATTTGTGAATACACTGTAAAAAAAAAAACTTTAATGTAGGATTTTTCAGAAACAATTTTCACTTAGAATTCACTAATAATAACATAAATAGTAACACACTGAATTATATGTGAAATGTTGAAGTTATTTTTATTTAATCATTCAACAGTAGGTTTACTCGTATGCTTGTGTACTACAGTAGTTTTCATTTGAGTCTTGGTTGTTGCTTTAGGAAGTTGTTATTTATTTGTTTGTTTGTTTGCTATGATCATGACCACGAGATCTCAAAAATGTGTCAGAACTGTGCTCAGATCTGCAAAGGTACCAATGTTTGCAAGTCAGAAATTTCATTATGAACTCAAACATTTGTCGCTTCCAAGACTAAATGCAAAGTTAGTTTACAACTCTATATTCTTATTTAACATCAACTATTGATGTAATATCATTCTGTTTTCATTTCTCCCAATGATTGCTTAAAGTAGAATTAAGATGCATTTGAAACCGTTTTCATTCAGAAATGAATAGAAAAATTCAAAATTACAAAGAAAAGGCAAGCAACTAATTGAATTAGACAACATTTTTTAAAGTAGATTGTTTTTTGGGTAAAAGATGCTTCAATAATCTTTATTTACAATGTCAAATAAAAACTTTTTTTTACAGTGTAGTTTGCTTCTCTTTCCTTTATCTCTGCAGCCCAGGTGGCTTATTTTGGAGGAAACAGATCCTCAGCCTTCAAGCTCTTGGCTTCCCATCTTTGGCCTCTCGTACTAACTCTTCTCGCTGTCTTTACTGCTTGCTTGGAGGCATGAAGGGCAGTGCCTCCCCTCTCCTGACATCTCTTCCACCCTGCTTGGTCTCCGATTCTCTGCTTTCCTTTCATTTTCGCACTGAGGTGTTTGGGAGTCAGCTGTAAAATGAACTCTCCATGGACCTATTGCTCTTGCAATGTCGTCACTAACAGACCTGTATAAATAATGCTTCGCTTTCCAGTTGGGAACCACAAAAGATCCCTGTTTTTAAGATAAAACAAGTATTCCCACACAAAGATCTTCATGTTCATCAACTGTGATGTGGGATAAGATTGTGATTGTAATGATCTTTATAAAAGGCTGTGTCCCAGCGTGTTACAAGCGATTATGAGTTCTAGCGCATTCAGTCTCAAATCGGCAGCAGCGTGTTAGCAGGTTTTTCAGGAGAGCATATGCCTGGCCATCTGTTTCACGCAAGGTTACATTCCTTGTGCTCTGAATAATACATTCACGAGAGATTCATACCATACACTTTTGACCCTCACCAGTACTCACGACTGCCCTTGGGATCGGTGCATGTTTTTGGCATGGATGAGTGTTGCAAAAATGAGTGTTGTTTCATTTAACAAAATGTTGTTCAGATTTATACATGTGGGATTTCACAGTGATCTAGCTGCAGAAACATAGACCCAGACCACATCGTGAAGTAAAACTTTTATTTTTATTCATATTTCAAATTAAATCAGATGTACATTGTATATCATTTGGAAATTACATGGCATATGTACGCACCTTTCAAAATTACTAAAACTTACAATTTTAAACAAATAATTAAAACAATTTCAAAATAATGATTATAAACAAACCAAATTTGAACAGACTTTAATGGTGTTATAATGTGAACAGTTAAGTTTCTGATCAAATGTATTTTCTATCAATACAGCCAGATGGAATGATACATATACAGTATAATTTGAAAATGATGTATGTACCTTTAATAATAACTAAAAATGAAATTGAAAGCCAAAATTAGACCCAAAAAAAACCCTTATGCATTCTAGCATATGATATATAAGAACATCTCTCTCCTGCTCACATTGTAATACAAGGGCCTGAGGAGATTGCAGAAACTTGGACTGTGCAGTTATTTCCATATGGACTCTTTGATTTTGATCTAAGGAAAAATCCAGTTGCCAGAGCATTTTTTGGGCTCGGGGAGCAGGATGTTTTGGGGTCGGCTAGTATGGGAATGTAGAGGAGGGATAAGGGCTCGCTGCAACAGTGAAGCCCAACCCTGCTGCATGTGTGCTGGGGTAAGATCACACACTGACCCTGGCTCAGTGCACGGAGCAGTCAGACGAGATTAATGAGCCTGGCTCCATAACCCACAGCGTCCTGCAGACAGCCCTGCCATTCTTCACCTCTGACAGATCAAGTGCTGGCATATTTCACTCTGCTTGTCTTAACACTTGATGCTGCCTGGCAACATACACCACCCTACTATGGCTAAGAAGTGGTTTCTGCAGCAATTTCAGACTTAAGTTGATGTCACCAGCCAAGCATCTGCGGTGCACGGTGACTTTTTCACTCTGTCATTGTGACGAGATGCGGAGCTGACGCAAGAGGGGAGGAAAAGTTAACAAGTCCAGCTTTACTGGCATTTGAGCATCAAAATCAATCTAACAAGATTCTTCTGACTTTATAGCAATGGGTGGGTAGTTAACAATATTTAATTTAATTTTCATGCATTTGGTATTTTTATGCAAAAAAGGGGCAAAAAGAAGGTTTGATATAATATTTAATGTATATTATAAATATTTATATATATTATTTATTATGTTTTAAAGAAATATCTTATGCTTACCATGGCTGCATTTAATTTAAACAAAACTACAGTAAAACATTAATATTGTGAGATGTTCTTACAATAAAAAAAACTTAAACACGTTTTAAAATGTAAATTAAATTGTGATGGCAAAGCTGAATTTTAGCAGCAATTACTCCATGATCCTTCAAATAGCATTTACTGAAAAAATATTTAAAAATAATCAAATATGAAATTTTGTAAGTAGAAAACCTGAAACAGTATTTACTTGTAAAACATATTCTAATAATCTTTGTTTTATTTATGAAATTATTCTTATAGTGTGATATTTGGTGATCAGAAAAATTTCTTAGTTATGCTGCTTAATATTATTGAGGAAAATATGAATATGTACTGTATGTATTCAGGCCGGTCCCCACAATGTCAAAAATTTCAGGTTTTGCTATCCTTGTGGGGACATTTGGTCCCCACAATGTAGCATAAACACACACACACACACACACACACATACACTACTGTCCAATACTGTAGTTACAATAAAAATAAATATTTATAACAAATTCATATGACTTCTCATATGTAGATTTGTATATAAATAACAAATACTTAACATATATATATATATATATATATATGTATGTACATATATATGTGTGTAGTTAAATATAAATAAATAAATAAAATAAATGATAAAAATTATATATGAATATTACTATATAAATAATATATAAATTAGTGCTGTCAAATGATTAATCACGATTAATCGCATCCAAAATAAAAATTTTTGTTTACATAATACATGAGTGTGTACTGTGTATATTTATTATGTATATGTAAATACAAACACATGCATGTATATATTTAAGAAAAATATGTTGTTTATATATTAAATATATTTATATATAATAAAAAAATAATAATTTAAATATATAAATGTATATACATGTAAACATTTTCAAAATATATACTGTATGTGTGTGTATTTATGTATACATAATAAATAAACACAGTACATATACATATATTATGTAAACAAAAATAATAATAATTAATCGCGATTAATTGTTTGACAGCACTAATATAAATATATGAATAATACTATGATCTGTTATACCCAGTATTACTGTGAGCAGTAGACTGTGCACATGCTCAGGACATATATAAGTTGTTGGCTCTTAGGGACATAAGTTTGAGTCCGGCCTGGATTATAGTGTGTCCCATCTACAGTATAGTCTCATGCAAGAATGAAAGCAAAAAAAATCCTAAAATAAAATAAATGCATTGGGTCATTACTTTGGCGACATGCTAATGGAAAACTGTGAGTCAAGTGATTTACATATGAAGCCCTGTTTGATAACGTGGTGCAAAGCAGTCCAAATCAGTCACTCATGAGGTTCCAATTCAGTTAGGATTTTGCCTTAATAGGAATCTTCCTATATAGGCAGTAGACAGCATGGCAACTCAGCAGGTTTTGGAACAGAAGCTGTGTCAGTCATCATGAGTTTGGGGTAGTAGGAGCGACTTCTTTGTTCCATGCACACATACAGTATAAAGATATCTAAAAGTATTCACTCTCACAAAAAAATGTGGTTGTCACTTCTGAAACTTCGCATATTTATTCCACTCCTCTTCATTTTCTAGACCAAGACGAGTGCACACAGTTTCCGTCTGTCTGTCCCTCTGAGCGACCTGTCTGCACCAACACCTACGGGAGCTTCAAGTGCCGTGCAAACAAGAGGTGTAACCAGGGATACGAGCCTAATGACGAAGGGACAGCATGTGTAGGTGAGTTGAGACTAAAGCCAGATGATTAGAGTGGATTGATGCAATAAGGAGCCCCTGAGAAAAGCTGTTTGCCCTCATTTCACACAGGTAGAGTTTCACTTTTGAGCTTTGGGGCAATAATGTCTCAAACTGTGCTCAGATTTGCAAAGATACCAAAGTTTGCAAAGTCAGAAATTTAAATATGAACCCAAACATTTCTCACTTCCAAGACCAAATTATGCAAATTAATTAAAGGTGGGGGAAGTGATTTCTGGTAGCCAATGTTGACATTTGAAATCACCAAAACAAACACGCCCCTACCCCAAAAAGGTCTCGCCCTTATTTTGATACCCCACACATACTTACGCAACCCAGGCAACAATTAGTTCTGTGAAACAAAGCAAAACCAATGTTATGCCGTGTCTACACTGGTCACGAGCGGCGCAGCATGACAAAATACTATAGAACTCATTATAATCAGTGATGCTGTCTACACCATAGATATATATACATATGTATGGTCACCACTGGATGCGACGCGACATGACAAATCCTGACAGAAAACTGCTGCTGCGTTCTGTTCATGATGTATTGACACACATTTCAAATGATATTCAACGTTCGCTTTGTCGCGTCCAGTGTACTAGACAGACTTTAGCTGTTGCGGCACAGACACAGTGTTACTCACCTATCGAGAAGAAACAAAGCAACCTCGGCGTCTGATCGCAGGCCTTCCGCTCCTTGAGTTCTCGCCAGCGCTGGAAATCTGATCTGATATTTACACAGGTCCTACTTCTTGCCTTATTGCCTTAAGCCTTCTTTTGTTCCGCAGACATTTTCCTCTTTTGTTTTTTATCCGCCATCTCTATCTTTCTGTCGCTTGGCTCGTTAATGTGAGCACTGAACGCTCTCTCCTCCACATCCTGAGTAGACATGCCCCTTACTGTTGATAGGCTACAAATTTGTTTTGCTAGTCGGCCCGAATCAGTTTTCTAAAGCGCTTTTGAAAAATCGCTTACCCCACCTTTAACTGTATATTCTGATTTTACATAAACTATTTTCTAATATCTTTCTATTTTAATTTCTCCCAATTAACTTTTGAAATTTGTGAATACACTGTAAAAAAAAAAACTTTAATGTAGGATTTTTCAGAAACAATTTTCACTTAGAATTCACTAATAATAACATAAATAGTAACACACTGAATTATATGTGAAATGTTGAAGTTATTTTTATTTAATCATTCAACAGTAGGTTTACTCGTATGCTTGTGTACTACAGTAGTTTTCATTTGAGTCTTGGTTGTTGCTTTAGGAAGTTGTTATTTATTTGTTTGTTTGTTTGCTATGATCATGACCACGAGATCTCAAAAATGTGTCAGAACTGTGCTCAGATCTGCAAAGGTACCAATGTTTGCAAGTCAGAAATTTCATTATGAACTCAAACATTTGTCGCTTCCAAGACTAAATGCAAAGTTAGTTTACAACTCTATATTCTTATTTAACATCAACTATTGATGTAATATCATTCTGTTTTCATTTCTCCCAATGATTGCTTAAAGTAGAATTAAGATGCATTTGAAACCGTTTTCATTCAGAAATGAATAGAAAAATTCAAAATTACAAAGAAAAGGCAAGCAACTAATTGAATTAGACAACATTTTTTAAAGTAGATTGTTTTTTTGGGTAAAAGATGCTTCAATAATCTTTATTTACAATGTCAAATAAAAACTTTTTTTTACAGTGTAGTTTGCTTCTCTTTCCTTTATCTCTGCAGCCCAGGTGGCTTATTTTGGAGGAAACAGATCCTCAGCCTTCAAGCTCTTGGCTTCCCATCTTTGGCCTCTCGTACTAACTCTTCTCGCTGTCTTTACTGCTTGCTTGGAGGCATGAAGGGCAGTGCCTCCCCTCTCCTGACATCTCTTCCACCCTGCTTGGTCTCCGATTCTCTGCTTTCCTTTCATTTTCGCACTGAGGTGTTTGGGAGTCAGCTGTAAAATGAACTCTCCATGGACCTATTGCTCTTGCAATGTCGTCACTAACAGACCTGTATAAATAATGCTTCGCTTTCCAGTTGGGAACCACAAAAGATCCCTGTTTTTAAGATAAAACAAGTATTCCCACACAAAGATCTTCATGTTCATCAACTGTGATGTGGGATAAGATTGTGATTGTAATGATCTTTATAAAAGGCTGTGTCCCAGCGTGTTACAAGCGATTATGAGTTCTAGCGCATTCAGTCTCAAATCGGCAGCAGCGTGTTAGCAGGTTTTTCAGGAGAGCATATGCCTGGCCATCTGTTTCACGCAAGGTTACATTCCTTGTGCTCTGAATAATACATTCACGAGAGATTCATACCATACACTTTTGACCCTCACCAGTACTCACGACTGCCCTTGGGATCGGTGCATGTTTTTGGCATGGATGAGTGTTGCAAAAATGAGTGTTGTTTCATTTAACAAAATGTTGTTCAGATTTATACATGTGGGATTTCACAGTGATCTAGCTGCAGAAACATAGACCCAGACCACATCGTGAAGTAAAACTTTTATTTTTATTCATATTCATATATTTTATTCATATACATACTTCAATAGAAATATGTCAAGGTTTCATTTGAGTGTTGGTTGTTGCTTTGATATGATATGATGTCTTTTTATTAAAAAATTTGCCATGACCATAAGCAAAAATTAAAGTAAAAATTACTTTAAAATATTTTAACTTTAAAATATAGAGTTCAGTACAGTCATTTTCTATAAAAAGTGTCCGTGGCCATTGTCCAAGAAAGAGAGAGAAAAAAACACCTTAAAGGTAGTCCATACAACTTCTGTGCAGTCAAGACAAATAATAGTTTTGTGTGAGAAATAAGCAGAAATTTAAAGGAATGGTTCATGCATATTGTATAATATAAGTTGGAAATATGTGAATACAATGAAAATAAGGATTTATAAGGTAGGATTTATTTGAAACAATTTTCACACAGAAATTGCTAGAAACTTTTTAAAGACTTTCTCAGCTTTAAATACTTCAATAGAAATATGTCAAGGTTTCATTTGAGTGTTGGTTGTTGCTTTGATAGGATATGATGTCTTTTTATTAAAAAATTTGCCATGACCATAAGCAAAAATTAAAGTAAAAATTACTTTAAAATATTTTAACTTTAAAATATAGAGTTCAGTACAGTCATTTTCTATAAAAAGTGTCCGTGGCCATTGTCCAAGAAAGAGAGAGAAAAAAACACCTTAAAGGTAGTCCATACAACTTCTGTGCAGTCAAGACAAATAATAGTTTTGTGTGAGAAATAAGCAGAAATTTAAAGGAATGGTTCATGCATATTGTATAATATAAGTTGGAAATATGTGAATACAATGAAAATAAGGATTTATAAGGTAGGATTTATTTGAAACAATTTTCACACAGAAATTGCTAGAAAATTTCACACTAAAAAAACCTCACTGAATTAAAATTAAAATTTTGAATTTAATAATTTTGAAAATATTAAGACTATTTTATTCTCATGTGAACTATTCATTGCAAAATGAATGTTTCATGCAAATATGAACATTGTCATTATTTACACATCTTCAGTTTATGTTTAGGCTTGTATTCTGTTATTTATTTTTATAGAACATAGAAAAGAATCTTCACACAACTTATTTTCCTCATAAATGACCATGCCTGTCAAAAAGCTAAAAAAAAAACCTAAAATAGTTGATCCATACAGTCTTTTAAAGGGGTCATATGACGTTGCTGAAAAGAACATTATTTTGTGTGTTTGGTGTAGTGCAATGTGTTTATGCGGTTTAAGGTTTAAAAAAACATTATTTTCCACATACTGTACATTATTGTTTCTCCTCTATGCCCCACCTTTCTGAAACACGTCGATTTTTATAAAGCTCATCGGTCTGAAAAGCGAGGTGTACGCTGATTGGCCAGCTATCCAGTGCATTGTGATTGGCCGAATACCTCAAGCGTGTGAGGGAAATGTTACGGCCCTACCATACTGTGATGCCGTGTGTGACACGACAAAACCAATAAAACCCATTACAAATGAGGCATTTGTAGCATCAAGTGGGGACATAATTACTTATTATAATGACTTATACTGTCTTTTTACGCGTTGCATTGCGTATCACGCTGCGTAAACATAAAACCATGTCTGCATTTGTGATCGGAGAAACTACCTACAACAAGCGCTACTCTACACTGCTCAAAACTCACGTTTGAATCATCAGTGGCAAATTCTTTAAATATAAAAACTTACTTACAGGCTGTGAGTCATGAAGCGCCCGACTGTCCTTGCAAAGTTGGAATTGCCCCACTTTATAGAAACAGCATTGTAGGCTATACTCTCCCAGGAAACAGACCTCGTCCTCCATAAAATGCGCTGCACACATCTGAATATTTGGGTTGAACTGTTCTCTGTTGTAAATACAACTTAACCACTGATTTCTAGTTGTGTCCTCTTTTGGAAGGCCAAACAAAGTAGTTTCGCTTTCACAATGAAACACACAGTGTCTCCACGACATGGCGGCGGCAGCAACAATACTACAGCGAGAATCAAAGTTACGCCTTCTTCCTTTGCGTGAACATTTGGGCGGCGTTGTGACGTAGACATGTGGGGACGTGTTAGAACGAGGCGTTTAGGTAGGCGTGGTTGACTCTTAACTTTTATAAAGAATATCTCTTTGGATTTGAGACTTTAGTCTTTTCAGCTTTGCAGATCTTCTTTATGCACCAAGAGCTTGTAACACTCCAAAGAGAAAGGAAAAATGTATATCGCATCATATGACCCCTTTAAAGATATAAGATCGTTTTTATGAAGAACAGACCAAAGTTTAGGTCATTTTTCAATTAAAATTATGGTCTGTTTCTCACACAAAGCTTGCCAGTGGCTTCAGAAGTCTGGAAAGAAAGCACACAAATCATATGGACCACTTGTATTGTGTTTTGTTTAGGTCCTTTTAGAGGATAAGTAAATACATAATGACATAATTTTATTTGTAGGTGAACTAACCTTTGAAGTCATTATTCACTGGTAATGGCTTTGGATTTTTCCCCTTATTCTAAACCAGTCGGCTTAAGATTACGTCGGCTATGTATTGTAGATGTTTATTTTTTTTATTCATTTTTATAAATTGATTTAATTGAGCCTTTTCAACCTAGTTATTGGGAATATTACAGATTGCTATGCCGAATATTCACCAAAGGTTAATGAACCGTGTGAGGCTCAATGAAAAGGGCATTTTAAAATGCTGTACGAGCTCTGTTTGTTTGGATGTAAATATTGTTATTTCCTACAGAATGTCCTTGACTGAAATGATACTGCTTGCATCTGTGTTGCTACAGAGCTCAGAATCCACATTCGCTGCATTTTTTTATTTTTTGTGTATTGTCGTATAACATTTGATATGAATTCACTGTGGTCTTTGATGGAGGTGTTAAATAACTTCTGAACTGAATGATGTGTGCATTGGCTAAAGACCCCTCAGTCTCCAGGGGCAAATAGTTTCTCTTTATTTTATTACGCTGTTCTAATTTTCCATGTCATGACAAACATGTGCCAACTGCTTCGGGAAAAATGTCAGATCTCACAAGAGCTGACAGATGCCACCTATAATAATTATTTAAATGATACATGTAGTTAGAGAGCAGATTAAATCAAGCTTACCTCAGTGTCATGGTTACAAGGAAAGGCAGAGTGTGGAATCTTAATAAATGCATGTCATGGTAAAGGGATATGTGAAAATATGATCTGTCTTTGTAATTTCTGCCAAAGCGATTCTGTTGAAAATGCCAGCATGAGTTTCTATGCTAGTCTAGAGTGGTTTGAGCTGCTTAACCAGCATGGTTTTCCAGTAAAAAGACTGGTTAAGCTAGTTAAGAAGCTTGGTGGGCAGCAGACCAGCATGCAAAACACAACATACACTGGTGTTTTCAACAGGGATGAATACTGAAGTACTGAATGATTAATCCGATTATTTTATGTGCGGCTCCCGATGAAGATGTAATCTCCACTTTTATGTAGAAATGATTTATATGGAAATAGCACACAAGTCTATACTTTCAGTGAAATGATGGCAATGTTGACTTGATCCCGTCTTTTGGTTTTTGAATGAATAGTTGCTAATTTTCTTTGCAGAATTCACTATAATTTGGGATCCATGTGTAAAATAAAGTCAATACCTTTTTCTGTTTTGTTTATTGTCTTGTTTTTTGTCGCAGCAATGTTCAACATCTATGAGCCTCCTGAAGCCTGCTACCACCTCAAAGTAAAAAAAAAGAAAGAAAAATAATATATTATAAAATAATAATAATACATACATGAGGCAGAAAGGGGCTTCAATTCTCCCTCTATACAAGGCTAGATTTTCTCAGTAACACTTTATAACCTTAATTACAAATATTAACTAACATTGCTATATTAAAATAAAACTTAAAAGCTTATTAGAAAGTTCAAAATGAGTTACTTGTTAGAAATCATAAATGCTAGTTTGAATCATCCACACTACTGTTTAAAAATTGTTGGTAAAATTGTACTTATTTTTTTTTATTCAGTAAGTTCACATTAAATTTATCAAAAGTGACAGTAAAAACTTTTACATTATTCATACAAAACAATCAAACAAATTATTTTATTTTGAACTTGGATTCATCAAAAAAAAAAAGAAGCATTTTCAACATTGATAATAATAAAAATGCAGTGTTTTTTGATCAAATCAGCATATTAAAATGCTTACTGAAGGATCATGTAACACTGAAGACTGGAGTAATGATGCTGAAATTTCAGCGTTGCTATCACAGGAATAAATCACTTTTAAAAAAAAATATATATTCAAACAGAATTTTATTTATTTCAATTTTAGGGGCTTCAATTCTCCCTCTATACAAGGCTAGATTTTCTCAGTAACACTTTATAACCTTAATTACAAATATTAACTAACATTGCTATATTAAAATAAAACTTAAAAGCTTATTAGAAAGTTCAAAATGAGTTACTTGTTAGAAATCATAAATGCTAGTTTGAATCATCCACACTACTGTTTAAAAATTGTTGGTAAAATTGTACTTATTTTTTTTAATTCAGTAAGTTCACATTAAATTTATCAAAAGTGACAGTAAAAACTTTTACATTATTCATACAAAACAATCAAACAAATTATTTTATTTTGAACTTGGATTCATCAAAAAAAAAAAATCATTTTCAACATTGATAATAATAAAAATGCAGTGTTTTTTGATCAAATCAGCATATTAAAATGCTTACTGAAGGATCATGTAACACTGAAGACTGGAGTAATGATGCTGAAATTTCAGCGTTGCTATCACAGGAATAAATCACTTTTTTAAAATATATTCAAACAGAATTTTATTTATTTGAAATTTATTTTAATTTATTTGATCAAATAAAATCTTTTGAATGGTATAGCCGAAAAAATTACCTTAACCTGCTTGAAAACCTTGTTTTATAAGAACAGCTTTATTTGTTATGATTCTCACAAAACCATACATTTTAAACAAAAGAAATATATGAATTCATGAACTAAGTTGTTTGAATGTTTATTCAGTGTCTCAACATCTCCAAAGCAAACACAAACTTCAGCAGGTGTATGGAGGAGTCACTTTAAGAAGAGCAGGGCATGTTGGGCACACGGGTTACCCGAGGCTGTTACAGCTTGCTTTCCTGCAGGGGCTCACTCAAGTATTCAAGACATATTTCAGATTTCAGCCTCCAAGTTAGCTTGAGAGACAAACAGATAAAGAATGAGAATGAAAGGGGGAAAAAATGGAGCAAGATCAAATCTGTGTTTAAAAGGGTGAAGTGTATGGCAGGCAGCACTGGGCCATGGTTCTCACGGTTCAGTACTAGCAGAACTCATACCACCGACGTACCTGTTTACCCAGGTGCTCTCCTCTGGCCATTACTGGGCGACCAGCCAACAAGGTAGACGAGAGACGTGGTACCAGACACAACGCTGAAAGACATCTCACTCAGGTCAGCTTCTCATCAGGATGATTTTTATGTGTTTTCCATTTATTAAAGGTACACATGGTTTCTTAAGAAGTGAGAATGACCTAATGTTACAGAGAGAGATGGATATAATACCTCTCTGTGCTTTTTTTCCCTCCACATTGTAAAGTATGGTTCTGTGACACTAGCAAAAGTGAGTTTTGACCTGTAGTTGATCAGGGTGCGAACTACGGGGGAGCTAGGGGGAGCTCGGCTCCCCTTAGTAAGACATGGGCTCCCCTGAAAACGTGCATATTAAAATGCTTACTGAAGGATCATGTAACACTGAAGACTGGAGTAATGATGCTGAAATTTCAGCGTTGCTATCACAGGAATAAATCACTTTTAAAAAAAAATATATATTCAAACAGAATTTTATTTATTTCAATTTTATTTTATTTATTTCAATTTATTTGATCAAATAAAATCTTTTGAATGGTATAGCCGAAAAAATTACCTTAACCTGCTTGAAAACCTTGTTTTATAAGAACAGCTTTATTTGTTATGATTCTCACAAAACCATACATTTTAAACAAAAGAAATATATGAATTCATGAACAAAGTTGTTTGAATGTTTATTCAGTGTCTCAACATCTCCAAAGCAAACACAAACTTCAGCAGGTGTATGGAGGAGTCACTTTAAGAAGAGCAGGGCATGTTGGGCACACGGGTTACCTGAGGCTGTTACAGCTTGCTTTCCTGCAGGGGCTCACTCAAGTATTCAAGACATATTTCAGATTTCAGCCTCCAAGTTAGCTTGAGAGACAAACAGATAAAGAATGAGAATGAAAGGGGGAAAAAATGGAGCAAGATCAAATCTGTGAGAGGAAAGCAAACAGTCTGTTGAGATGTGAGATCGCTGTGTGTTTGTTGTGTTTGAATGCTACAGTAGGTCCCAAAGGCTGGGTCTGTGTTTAAAAGGGTGAAGTGTATGGCAGGCAGCACTGGGCCATGGTTCTCACGGTTCAGTACTAGCAGAACTCATACCACCGACGTACCTGTTTACCCAGGTGCTCTCCTCTGACCATTACTGGGCGACCAGCCAACAAGGTAGACGAGAGACGTGGTACCAGACACAACGCTGAAAGACATCTCACTCAGGTCAGCTTCTCATCAGGATGATTTTTATGTGTTTTCCATTTATTAAAGGTACACATGGTTTTTTAAGAAGTGAGAATGACCTAATGTTACAGAGAGAGATGGATATAATACCTCTCTGTGCTTTTTTTCCCTCCACATTGTAAAGTATGGTTCTGTGACACTAGCAAAAGTGAGTTTTGACCTGTAGTTGATCAGGGTGCGAACTACGGGGGAGCTAGGGGGAGCTCGGCTCCCCTTAGTAAGACATGGGCTCCCCTGAAAACGTGATTTGTGAAATTTTGAGAGGTCTCAAAAAATATTGACAATGTGTTATTTTGACGTGCAATTTCAGTTTTGTGTAATATGATCATCGTGGATTATTATGTGTATAATTGCAAAAATATCATTCATTCATGCATGACGGCGATTTAAACCTAATTCACTTCAATAAAGATACATACTATTCTTGTCATGAGCATCAAGGTGTGGGGGCGCTGCGGTGCAAATTCCACTCATGTTTAGTACATGTTAAAATTCGTTAAAAAATATAAACGTTGGACTTTGTGGTCGATTCTGTGTTAAGGTAAGGCATGTTATTCGCAATTATGTGTTGTGGCTGGGTTGTTATAGGTCTGCGATGTCTTAGGCCTAATTGAACGGAGGAATTATGGTATTCTTCTGTAGCCTGATGACGAGTAACTTTAACCGTTGTTCGAAGACATCCTGATGCTTTGTATATAGACTATTTGTGGGTGGCTGTTTGTTGTTTCACTTATCAATTTGTGTAGATAAAGTATAATAGGGTAAATCTTGTATAGTGATTTATCCTATATAGTGCTTGCATAAAGCAAGTAGTGCATACACTTGTAGCTGTTATGTATCTTTGCAAGTCATTGTAAACTGTCTTTTGAGGCACGCGCAAGTGCACGAATCCCCCCAGTGCAATGCTCTACCGGGTGGGCTACCGAGCAAGTTTACTAATATCAGAAAAGCAATAAAAAATGGAGCTGCTTATTAGTTTACAAATCATTCACTATGGTAAAAGTGTTTTAAGTTCATAACATCTTTATGTATTGATAATCTTCCCCGTAGTCATAATTTGTGTGAACAGTTGTTGGTGTTTTACTGGCACTAGTGTTCATTTCAGCTGGAGAATTGTGTGTATGGCTACGTTTTAGGAGTTTTGCAAAAATGTTGGTGCTGTAGAGGCATGTTTTTCAAACAAGCTTATATTGCAGAAAAGGATAAAATACACCACAGTGTCAAAGTTATAAGAACACCATCTTCAAAAATAAATGGGAATAGCCCTTTAATTCCACTGAAAACGAGTTGTCTTATATTAATAACCATGCTATGATTTAATGTTTAAAAGCACATATGGGTGTGCTCTTTGGGTGTCCACATATATTTGGCCATATACTATATTTGGTGGAGGCAAGAATAGATTCATAGTCAAATTTAAATCTATTATTCATCTCCTGGCCAGTTTTTCGGTTCTCTCTCGCTGTTCACTACTGTGCTGCGCTGATAAACTATTGATGAGTTGAAAAAGAGCGAGCACTTAGATGTTGAAGAGAATGGGAATAAAATTGGTACGGATGGGTTGTATTCTAGATGGAAGAATACAGTAACTCGGTTTGGGAGGTCTGAACATCACTGACTGCCATTGTTTGCTGCCATTGGCGTTCCTCACATTGTAAATAGGCCAAACCAAATGGCTCCTTCTCATAAATGAAGCACTTGAGGACACTTGGCTATGATGGATTAAAGAATTAAATCTTCTAGGCTTTTTCTTCTGATCTCTGCTGATTTGTTTGGGCATTTATGAAACACATTGGACTGATTAAAATAATTCAAGAATAATTTTGGTCAGTTTTCATGTAATACTCTTGCTTGATGTTTTTGGATTTTATTCATTCATTATTTTTTGACCAATATTCACATTATTATCCCATTTGACACGGGTTAGCATGAATGTAGTGAATTACAGGAGGGGTTAGGAATGTTTTAAGCAGTTTGTGCAATGTATTTCAGTCGTAGTGTGTGGCCGAAAGATTGTTTTTGAATGGAAGTCAAAGGCATTGAACAGGTCAACGTCTTCCTCAGAAACAAACAACATGCTGTAGCCTTGAGTTAGACCCTCCCTTTCATAACATTGCTAAATGTATCTGACAACAGAGCTTATTGCAAAAGCACATATTTAGATTCAGTGTACACTAGATGTTGCATTCTACAACAGACACAACACATTCAGCACTAGTCTTTGAAGTCGAACACCGTTAGCCAAAGCCAACAAGGACGGCTTTTGAAAGGACTGATCCAAATTCAGCCAAACCATAATATTTGCAGACACTAAATCCAGACAGAAATGAAAGAAACGTCATGGAGACTGTATTGTGTTCATCCTGTCTTATGAAAGCTCTGCAGGCTGAGTGTTTAAATAATAAATTAAATGTGCCATGAAGATTGAAAGGATCGTGTTCACAATTAAACTGCCATGTAACAATCAGAAGCAAGAAGAATTGGAGTTTTCCTCTCTGTTAAGATCTCATTCACACTCTGGACTGAATGTTCTGGAAAATTAAATGGAGACATATTGTTCTAGATCACTGGATTTGAAGATGGTGTAAATACATACGCGTGTAGTGTTGAGCAGTAAATAGTCATGATAATATTTTTAAGTTAAATATAAATATAAAAAAGTATAATAAATATAAATAAAAAAAATTCAATATACATATTTATAATAATATCTCTAAATAATATTATATCGTTAATGATAAAATATTTTAGAAAGTTTTAATATTTAAAGAGCCAAAATTATGGATAACTGATAAGTGTGAGCCAGATTTGATCTCATTTAATAAATTGTGTTCTTTAAAGTGGGTTGTTCAGTAAAATGTTGTAAGATTTTGTATTTTTAATGTGGCATTGATGATTTCTTGATCTTAATGAATTTAATCAGGGCAGTTTTGTGTATATCGAAACCGAAATTAGATAATTTATATTTGAAAACAACAACAAATTGCAGTGCACTTCACTGGCTTATCCATCTCTCTGCCAGTCAGAAAAATCATTTTAAAGCAACATTTCCTGGAAGCTTCAAAATGATTGTCACTTTATTTAAAGTGACCTTACAATAATGTATAACAAAATTTGATCCATTTAGCATATATGATGACGTCTGCTTCTCAGACAACAATAAGTCTTTCAGCCTCCGCCTGCTATAGTCCTTCTATTTCATTCCTCTTTGTTTTTAAAAGTCCAGAACGCCAAGCTGGCCTGTGTTCTAACGCTGGATTGATTTTAATTTTCCCCTCGGTTGACAAAGAGGATGACGTTTGCTTTTTAAATGGGAAATCAACGGCATTTCAATAAGTCTCTCATCTGCTGACCCTGACCTGTGTGTTTACCGCTGTGGGGAATATAAGTAAATACGCTCATGGAAAAGCTCTTTCTCACATTGCACTTAGGCCTTGAATTCATTATAGCTGCTTTTTTTGTTTTCTTTTATCATTGTCCCAAACGATATGACTCCAGGGTTTTAAGTAACCTTTCTTTAAATGACCATACTATCTGCTTTTCCCTGGAGATGTTGCAGCAATAACCAAGAAGTTTGATGAACATTTGTGAATTTACCCAATTCACAATTCATTGATGTTTGATGAACATTTGTGAATGTAAAGGTGTTTCATAAAGTCTTTCATTTCTGCACTACTAGCATCATCAAATAGAAAAACGGCAACACTTTATTTTAAGAACCAATTGTCACTAATAGCTGCTTATTAGCATGCATATGCTTATATTTTAGATGCCTTAATCCTACACCATACCTAAATTTAACAACTACCTTACTAATTATTTCTTGAAGAGATAGTCTCTAGAAGCATCTTGGAGATGTTGCCACAAATCTTCTGGATTGAGTCTGTCTCAGTTTGTTCTGTTTCTTCATGTTATTCCAGACAGACTGGATGATGGTGAGATCAGATCTCTGTGTGGAGCACTGGCTGTTGTCAAACTCCTTGTGCAAACAAAAATCTCACTGGATTATTACAGTTATTGGCAAAATGAATGTTTGGAATGTAAACTGATATTTCCTACTGACACCCTACAGCAAAAAATAGAAATAACTGACTTAAAACGATTTTTTTAGCTGGTGAAAATACTAGTGTTCTAATAATTTTGGCACTGTATACACACACACACACACACACAAATATAAAGTGCACTTTATATTTACATGTTCTATATTGTTTCAAAAATATTCAATATTTTTTACGTATCGGTGTATATGTGGTTAAGTAGCATTGATTTTCATCCATTATATTCCCTAAACGTATTTTTGTCACTGTGTAACTGCAACATGTTTAAAACTGTAATGGATGTTATACTATTTCACCATAAAAACTCTTAGAATGAATCTTAAAATTGTTCTCTAAGAAACAAAGCATTTACTGAGTGATTTCTTTTGTAGCATTTTTCCGAACAATCCTCGTGGAGCAAATCATTTTTATTCATTGTTGCCATTTGAAAATCACAAAGCTTGGTTTATCAGCAGGTGAATCTGTTCCTCTGCACTACAGTAATATCCTGGAGGAAGAACAGAGCCAATGCAAATGCCCCATAAAACTGCAGAACCAAACGCAGCTTGGGGTTGCCAAAGTCATAACTCTAATCCCCCGTCTCTGGCGCAGAATACTCGTCTGTCACATCAAGGGCAATACCATTTCCTCTCAAATAAGAATATATGACTTCTTTGCTAGCCAGTAATGCTGCTTAATGTCTTATGGGAGAGAATGGCTTTTTGGAGAGTGTGTGAGCTGGACCTAGAATTAGCCTGTTGAGATTGAGCAAAATGATGAACCTGCCGTGTTTGTGAACCGAAGCTCACACATGCCCAGAAATCAGTCTGTTTTCATTTTAGCGCTGCCTGTGTATGTGAAGGGGAAAAAACTCGGCTGATCTCCGTTTCCAGAGGAACAACAAAACATTTTATTTCTGTTGGCATTCCGGATAAAAGCAGAAGACAATAGCTCTTTTCAGAAACCTGCTCACATCCAGACATTTTGGGGATAAATATATATTTTTATATAAATGGTATAAAACTCTTTTTTGATACATTATTTGAATGCAACATAACGGTAATAAACAAACCAAACCAAATATTTGCTGCTTTGCTATATATTCTCGATTTCAAGGTATAGTAGTACAGATAATAAAACACATTTGTCTCTGTAGCAGCAATGAGCCAGAGATTTTATAATATTCCTAACAGAAGTGATAAACAGTTAATGGAAAGTTATGATTCTACATTAAGAAGACATGTGCATTTAAATTTTTTTAAATCATACTCCAGTGTTGTTTCTATACAATTGGACCAAAACAATATAATCTATAATACAAAACTAGTATTTACATTTTGCCATATCAAAGTACTTTTTAAAACACATGTAATGTTTCTCCTATAGGAGACATGTAGGATTTTCCATTTTACCTATTCAGTCATACACGTCCAATACACGTTGTTGATGTAAACTCAAGGAATGACGCTAGGCACTCTCTGCCTGACACTTTATTTGAATTATATATGACCTGTCTAAAATAGCAGGCTTGTCCATATAAACAAATGGTAAAATATGTCTTTTTAATGTAACTTAAATTTTTTATGTCATGTTTTACTGATTTGTATGGATCAGCCCTGGGCCCTTTCAGACTAAATATGTAAATGTTGAAGGGCCTCTCATACTCCATCATTAGAGTTGAAATCATTCAGTCAAACCAAGCCAAGAAATATTTCAGATTTGAAGTCCGTTTTGTCAAACCATATGGCTGTGGGTGAGAGAGGTTTGGCAGATTTACTTGTAAAATCTTTCCTGAACAACTTGTCACTTTCCAGCCCAACAAACAATCAACATGAACTCAAAATCAAAATATACTTTCTTAAAACATGTTCCTAATGTTATTGTGTGCTATTCATTGCTGCTTGCAATTCCAAATAATCATTTTAAAAAAATGCTGGAAAACCAAACCAACTCTAATCTCGAAAAGCCAATTTTTCATAATCCATTCAATTCTCAAAGGATAAAATTAGGTCCCACTGTAAATAGTTCTCAAAAATATATCATATGACACAAAACAAAAGGGTTATGAACAGGTTCATGATGACTTAAACACATTTCTTCATAATCACCTTCCCAACTCCCAACAGCATCATTGTAATAGGACAACTACAGAAATTCACTCACTAAAGACTGAAGTCCACATGTAGACAAAAATACACTCATGCATTATTAGTGCAAGTCATGTACAATTTACAGAAGTTCACAGTCCTGATGGATCAGCGCCAGGGTGGGTATCGCCACAACAGTGAAACATGAAGGCAGCAGCACAGGAGATCTATGAACGCTACCATACTACAGATCAGATGAGTGGCTGTCAGAACTGAGCTGAGAAGCTCATAGGTGGGTTATAGTAAGTTTGGACAAGTGGGGAACTGTAAATAAAATGGGGAAACGAATGACGATGAACAGAGAGTTAAAGGGGTTGTATCATGAAGAATCAAATTTGCCTTTAAAAAGTGGTTTCACTGAAAATGCAGTGGAAAACAGACCATTATAAAACCTTCTTAAACATCAGCATATTACCACTCACTTTAAAATGGCAACGATGCTCATTCAGCATTGAGAAAGTTGTCTGTCACTGTGAGGAATGATGGATGAAGTAAGATGGCTCAAGGAGGTTGTTTATCTCAATGGCAGTTATTCGGCTTTAACAAGGTCCCCAATAATTTCAGTCCTATTTTGCTCTGATTGTTTATGTAATACATTTTACGAAGAGGCTGTTACAGCAGTTAAAAACTACAGTATATTAGACAGCAAATCCACAAGCTTGCAGAAAATTGTTGTATCTCATTTGACATGCAAAAGTGTGTCTGCATGTCTTAAAGGCACAGCAGCAAAACAAAAACACACAAAAAACGGCCCATTTAATTTTATAGGTCAGAAATGATGGAAAACATGGACAGATAAATTATGACAAAACATGGTGGGGGGAAAACGGGAAGAAAAATGTACTTAAATAAATAAATTGAATCAACAGTGCTTGTTTGAATAGAAAATTGAACATGTATGAAACAGACACTCTCAGTTGCCGTGATCATGGTTGTTTTTGGCCTCCCATATGTATAGTTTGGGGTCAGTAAGATATTGTTTATTGATTGATTGAGAAAGAAATGTATAATGTTTTTCAGCAACTATGTATTAAATTGATCAAAAGTGAAAGTAAAAACTTGTGACACTGAAGATATTACTTTAGGTAATGGCTGCAAAAAAATTCAGCTTTACCCACACAGGAATAAATTACATTTTAAAATATATTAATATAATTAGGAGACAGTTACTTTAAATTGTAATAATATTTCAGAATATTACTGTTTTACTGTCTTTTTGATCAAATATATGCTGCCTTGGTGAGCATAAGAGACTTCTTTCAAAGATGTTTTTAAAAGATGCCGGGGTGAGTTGATGGAAAACATGAAAAAAAAACAGTTTCAAACAATATTCATAATTAAATTTTAATAATGCATTAATAAAGCAATGGAAAAGCAAATGTGGCCTGCATTCTCAATACAAGCATGCCTGCTTTCCTTTAAACTGTGCATTTTCTCTTTATTCCAAAGCCATAATCACCACAGACACTGACTGCTAATCTCAATATTAGTGGGACTTGTCCTCAATCAATATGGTTGATGGTTATGGTTACCTTTAGTCCTACAGTGAATGAATGTTACAAGGTAACATTTGTTCGTGCAAATGAACAGTTGTGCCACTTGTATATGTGGTATTTCAGTGCAAAATCCTTAATTTGATTCCCTAAAAATAATAATTTACAAATGATACCTCATTCATATGTAAATTAGTTTTCATATGTTCAAGTATTGCCTTATATAGAACGCTCATCACTACATTCCTGGCGCATTACTGCCCACTTTTTTTCTTAAACTCCCAAGTCAGTCATAGCAGACTATGAAAAAGGACTTTATTTCTATTAAGAAAATAATGAGCATGCATTCTTGCATGAATTATGCAAGAATGCATGAATTAACATGAAACCAACAAGAGCAATGAAAAATCTCGCAGCTTATTCTGAACAGCTGGTGAGTCAATCTTCTCTGAACCTCATCAGTCAAAATAAACTTTATCTAAGGTGCATTTACATGTTGGACCTGCTCCTGTCTACATTGGCTCCATTGACTCCCTACACAAGCACAAACCAGAGGTAGAGTTTATAGTGCAAAAAATAATTACGTAATAAATAAATGCCATTTGCGATTATCCCCCACAAGATCTTTGCCTGGTTTGGGCATATTGTCCATGACACCAAAAACTGAACCTCTGAGGTGCAGGTATGTGGTGGAACTAACAGAAGGAACATGAGCCTAGAGCGCTGCAAAGGTTCAAGCCTGCCAGTGAACTGAGGCACTGCTGAATTTGGCCCCTGCAGTACATCATGGGGATGAATAGGGAGAGCTCAGTCACTGTCCAAACTAAATAAGCACAAAAGCCCTGCTGGAAACTCCAGCTTAAGCTGATCGCTGTGTCATCTTAGACCAGCAACAAACAGCTACTGTATTAGCTGGTCATGCAAGTTTAAGGTGGTTTTTGGAACATGGTAGCTGGTAAACCAGCTAATTGCCAGCTTTTTAACTGAATCAAATGTCTCAAAACTGACAAATTCAGAATCATCAATATTGTTATTGAACTGAAACAACATTAAACTGACTTGAGCTCAACAATGACACTACTGACTTCTGTAGAGCAGCTTATACAGTAGCTGAACTGAGTTTGTTTCATAATTGATGGACCTTACAGTTATTGTACAGAACTGAGCCAACACTGGCAGAATTTGAATTTGTCGAATATTTGAAGTTTGCATCAATTCAATTATTTTCCTGTTTATTACGATGAAGCTGCTTTGAAACAATCTGTTTTGTATAAAGTGTAACCTGTAAATAAAGCAGTTTATTTGAAATAAAATAAATGTTAAGTGAAACATAATGAAATATAAAAAAAACTTCTTATTTTATTTCAGCCAGTTTCCAAGGCAACATTTCTCATTTTAATTTAGTTTAATTTGATGTACTAAATACTTACAACTAAAATTGAAAATAAACTGTCCTGTAATAAAAAAAATATAGATATACAGTGGTGTGAAAAAGTGTTGGCCCCCTTCCTGGTTTTTTTTTTTTTTCATATTTGTCACAGATTCAGATCATCAAACAAATGTTAATATTATACAAAGATAATGCAAGTAAATACAAAATGCAGTTAAACAACAAAAACGAATACAAAACACAACCAAATTATTAAAACTTGAACTAAAATTAACAGAAAAGCAGAACATATAAAAATAAAATCTAATTCAAAATATTTAAGGCGCTGTTATGTAATTAGTTTGACTGTGCTGAAGCATTAAAAAAACTATTTGCAGGTATTTCACATACTTTTTTCTCTGAAAAACAATGCTACAAGCCAGTTATTCTTGTCAAATGTGCGTTCCATGTCAGAAAGTATGTTTTTGTTTTGGTTTTTGTGATTCCACCCACAATTTACCCAATAGTATTTTGACACCCCGGGTTGCTAGTTGGTTGAAAACACAGCATATTGCAAAAGATCTGGGTCATAGATTGCATTCACATAATTCCTACCTAAAAACCTCAGCATCCATATTCAAAGCTCTATGACCAGAGGTACATTAAATTTAGGATAAATCAGCTCATCAACTTACAGTGTCAGACTCATCACCTTTCATTGTCAGTTGCGATCGTTCATATTGTGTGCCCTCAATCTGGCAACCCTTGTGAGCGTAAAGTCTGAGAAGGAGGGACAGGAGAAACAACTCCCTCGAATATTTTGAATTTGAACCCATGTCAACCCATTTGCAGTACTCATTTCAACCGGTAGCTGTCAATATTACATACTGCACCTTTGATTGTGTTTATGGGGTGCAGTTTAACATGTGTTAATGCTTCGTAAAAAAACAAACAAACAAAAAAAACATATTATTTTTCACATAATTTACCTTTATTCCACACTGCTCTGCCCCTTCTCTGAGAAACGCGCTGATAATTTCCTGCTTTTATGAAGTCCCGCCCTCAGAAATAGGCAATGGGCTCTGATTGGTTAGCTAACCCAGTGTGTTGTGATTGGCTAAACCGCCTCTAGTGCGCGTCTATTCATCCTGCCCCTCACCTCAGCGGCATGTGCTCCGGTTGTATTGTAAACAACGGCGTCGTTAATATCGTTTATCAGTTTGAGCCCGATTGAGAAGCAGAGGATATTATTGAAGAGGATTGCGCAGAACCTGTGCAAGCACGGCTTTTAATAGTAGGCCTATGTTTTTTGTTTGTTGTTGTCTCATACTTTTAGATATGCTGTTATTTGTAAATGCTAATGCTTATGTTAGCTTTTAATATATGGTTTTATCCTGACTAAAGCTTTTATACAGTATGGCAACTGCACGCGCGTCCATGTTTAACGCTTCTCATAGCTATGTGAAAATAAGTGTATAATTGGAACAGTTCATTGTTGGAGCTGAGCTGAATGAGAGAGCGAGAGATGCAGAGCGTGTGCAGAGCAGGGGAACGCGAGGAACAGTATTAAGAACCGCTGCTTTAGAACATTGATTTTGAAACTTGTTCATCCATTAGAATTAGAAAAGACGAAATCTCTGTTTGCATTGAACTTTCAGCTTCGTAACTTTGCAGATATTGCTTATGCTCATACAACATCATTACACACTAACTAATGTTAAAAAAGTGAAATCGCAATCAGCCACCCCTTTAACAAAAACTATAATGCTTCAAAACCATCTAAATCTGGATTTTCCAGAGTTAAAACACAGTGTGAAATCTGTAGGAAACACTCTGTCCATTGTACCTGTCTGCTAGGCTAGCACTCTTTATTTCAGTATTGAGGTCGTCTGATCAAAATGTGTCTTGTCACTAATGGAAATGCAGAGGAGGCTGAAATAAATGAGGTGGAGAATGGGAGGTGTTTTTGTGAGTTAAAGCTCCTGGCTTTGCACTTGCTGTTTGGAAGAAGCGAGCGAGTGAGCAGTACCTGTACTTCCTCTCTCTCTCTCTTTCTTTAAAATCTGGTGCTCTCATGTTTCAACATGCGGATTTTAGGGAGCGTACTGGCCACCCTGTACCCGTATCCCTGGTGCTGCTCCTCCAGTCATTGAGCCGTGCTACTGGACGGAGAACTTCCAGTGGAGCTGGAGCTGGTGGAGCCACTGTCTTCAAAGACGGAGATTTCAATCTGGAAAGCCATAGTCAAGGGTTAAATGCTGTGATGTTGAAATATAACTGTCACGTGTTGGTTTCTGTTTAGTTCCTCTCTGTCCTTATTTGGTTCATTTCCTGTTCCCATAATTAGTTAATTATGGTTCATTTCATTCTATTCACCTGTGTGGTTTAATCATCTCGTTTGCTCCTTTGTTTCCCTTGCTTTATAAAGCTTCAGTTTCATTCTGTTCTTGGTCCTGGATTAATGTTATTTTTGAGTGGTATACGTGTGTTGACGTACATTAAAGACTCATTACTTCTACTCCTTCGTCGTGCGCATTCTCTACAACCACGTTCCATGACAATAACAGTGTATGAAAAATGTAAGGACCCCATTCAATTGTTTAATGAGCATTGTTTCTTGTGATGTCATGCCTTTTTAATCAGGAAATTTGGGTGAATATATCAAAGGGTTTATCAGCCAGTTTCAGGTGGCATCGTATTTACATTAATGCATTTGGAAGATGATTTAATCCAAAGCAACATATTGCATTCAAGTTACACATTTTATTAGTTCATGCAATCGAACCAATAAATTAGTCTTGCTTGCACCCTACTGTTTGCTTCATAAAATGTTAATAGTATTTTAATTATATGAATCAAAATTGTTCATATATAATTTAGATTTTATATTTTACAAATGTTGTTAAATAAAAATATACGAACAGGAGTTCAAGATCAGTATTCATTCATAGTGTCAGTCTTTTATCCCAGAACAGATTAAAAATGTAAAAGTTTGAGGTCAGTAAGATTTTTTTTTTTTAAAATACAGAAATAAATACTTTTAATTTGCAAGTATGCATTACATTGATAATTGCTCAAATGTGATAGACAAATTATTTCTATTTCAAATAAATGCTGTCCTTTTGACCTCTCTATTCATCAAAGAAAAAAGGTTTCCACAAAAATATTAAGCAGCACAACCTGTTTTCAACATTGATGATAATAATAATAATAAATGTTTGTTGAGCACCAAATCAGCATATTAGAATAATTTCTGAAGGATCACGCGACACTGAAGACTAAAGTAATGATGCTGAAAACTCAATCATACATCACATGAATAAATTACATTTTAAAACATATTCAAATAGAAAACATATTTTAAATTGTAACAATATTACAGTTTCTACTGTATTTTTGATCAAATAAATGCAGCCTTGGTGACTTCTTTCAAAGACATTAAAAAAATCTTACTGACGCCAAACTATTTAACGGTGGTGTAAGTACAATAAATATTTGTTTTGTAAAGTACACATAACATTTAGAAGGCCTTAACATTTATAGACATGCTCTAAAAGCCTCAAAACCCAAATTTGGATGGTAAAAAAGGTTCTAGATGAGAGTTGGACAGCTATTAAAGGCATTCCCTCCTAACAAGAAACTTAGACCTAATCAGATGTTGAGAATATGCAATATTTTGCAGACGTGGTAGCATAGCAATAATGGAATTTAACCCATCAACCGAATGATTTAATTTAAGTTGAAAATATCTTTCCTATGATTTAAACCAAAGCTCTGTGATGAGTTACTGGTGGTCAGTGTGGTAGGAACTGAATGGCTTCTATTGTTTGCCCATTGCTCCTAAGGTGACAGCTGGTTGGATTGCGCAGGACTGTGAGCTGATGACGGGTTGCCAAAGCCAGCCGGGCCTGCAGTCAGCGGGAAGAGGGAGGAATGGGATTGCCAAGCTAGCTTGATGGTTCACTGGATAGATTTCCCAAAAGGAATCACCCAAAATTATGGAATCCAAAGAATAATATGTTCTTGGAGGATCTTTTGGGAGTGCATTTACTGTCATACCTGAAGACTGTGGACATATAATAGACTTTGAGAGAAAAGGAACACACAATAGTTTCTTGAAAGATGCTGAAATTTCATTACGTTTGACAATTTAATATATATTGTGAAAAAAAGGAAACCAAAATAATAATCAAAAAGGAAACGGGTTGCCAAGGCAACTAGCAGACAATTGAGGTGCATGCAGTGCATTGAGCCTGATTTCTGCAAAGTGACAAGCATTCAGCCAGGCATCAAAAGACTTGACAGGAGCAATGCCGCAACATCTCATTAGGTGAGTTGCTTAGAAACAATTAGTCTAGTTCACGCTGACCCAACAAACGGCAACATTTTAAACTTCTATAGATGCCTGTTGGATTTATAATGTGAGAATCATAACCAGTATTTTCAAAATGGTTACACACTGACCCAACAAACTGTTATAATTGGATATAATTTGGTTGTAATTTGTTGGAATACCGTGTGAATAGGTCTCAAAGCTGCATTTATTTGATCAAAAATACAGTAACAAAAATAATTTTTATATGGTTTAAAATGTAATTTTTTAAACATGATGGCAAAGCTGAATTTTTAGCAGTCATTACTCCAAGCTTATTTGTGCAAAACAATTTTTTATCAGAAATTACAAGTAAATAATTACAAAGTAAGCACTAGTAATTACACATGAATTTGTTTTTGGAAGAAAATCTTAAATAATATTTTCTTGTAAAATGGAGTCCAATCATTTTTTGTTTTATTTATAACTTCCAAAGTTTTTTTTGTTTTTTTTACACAGTACAATGTCACATGATCCAGAAATCATTCTAATATGCTGATTTTGTGCTCAAGAAACATTTCTTATAAGAATGTCAAAAATGGTTGAGCCATGAATGGTTGACCATGGCCATTTGAAAGTATTTTACCCTAAAGTGACAGCTAAAAGTTTTTTTTTTCAGTAAGCAAATAAAATAAGTCATCAAAGTTTATAGATTGTACATAGCTCTTTCAAGGTGGTGCCAACACTTAAAAAAACATCCCAAGTGTTTGCAAAGGATACCACTCTCATGCCTCTCTCGATGGGGTCTGTAAGGAGCAAACCTCTGGGTGCATAGATCTTCTCATTCTGCTCCTGAATATACATGCTGATCTTTTTCAGGATCTGTGGGGGTCACAGAAGAGACACAGTGAAGAGGAAAGCGAAAGGTGATTATGATTAAAGTAAGCATAAGATAAAAACGAAATGAATGCATAAAAAAGCCACATGATACATCAAACTTGTTCTATACGCTGAGGTGAATACTAATAAATAGACAGTGTCATACAAACAAACACAAAATACCATCATGGTAACATGCATGACACTAAAATAATGCAATAAACATTAATTTAACAACATAAAACAGTATTACAGTTTTTAACTATCTAGAGTAAGGGAACTTACCATAGGTTTTTTGCAGCCTTTTACCATTAAAATTAGAATATTTTTTTACTGTGCATTTAAAAAATATATATTTTTATCATTAGAATTTTAATTATGTAATATTTGAATTATTATCAAAAACAACTATAATATAGCTTATCTAAAACAATACAAGTCTATAGTATTATAAAGCTAAATAAATGTGCATAATATTACATTGTATATTGTCAAAGCCATTTGTGAAAACATCAAAGCTGTATAACAGTAGTTTATTATTTTAGATTACTCAAGCTTATTTGTTTGACTTTTCAAGTGAGCATTGCAAAGGCTGTCTGAGTTTCTCTACCCCAGTGGGGTGAAACTGTGCATCACTTTGCTTTCCACTTTACAAAACCGGCCGTGAAAATGGACGAGATGTTTGTAATAAGGGAAGAAAAACGTATCTGTTCTGAGTTCAGTGGCCATGAACAAACTTCAGGATGAGCAATGACTCACAGGAGTAAATCCAACACATGCTGTTAATATGCTACTTGGCGCAACCCAAAATGAAATATGTTTTTCCAGTACAAAGTGTACAAGCACACTTTTATCCAAAAACTTGCATACATTTATCATGATAAAAGTTTCATGTAAATATGCAGTGAGCTCCAAAACCCTGAGACCACCAGTGGAAATGCCTTTTCATTACAACTTATATATCAGCATAATATATTGAGTGGAAAGTTGAACTGAAAAGTTAACATGAATATCTTAGTGTTTGGTATGTCGACCTTTAGCTTTAATGACTTTAACGGACTTACATTTACATTGATTCATTTAGCAGACTCTTTTATGCAAAGTAACTTGCATTGCATTTAAGGTAAACGCTGTATTGGTTCATGCATTTCCTTGGATTTAAACCCATGACATTGCTATTTGCCATGCTTACTTTTTTAACATAATAAATTGAAAAATAATGGTAAAGAAAATCTAAATCCTCAAACCTCCTGTTTATTTACAGATTTAAATAGGATTTTGAATTCCAGATATTCAGTACAGTGATTATTGTCAGTAACAGAGCTGGTGCTAGCTGTGGCATTCTGGGTCTCACAGTGTTTTATTTTGGATTTCATTTATTAAATGGCACGGTAGCACGGGTAAAGTAAAAGTTGTCACCAGAGCGCAACAGTCAGATTCCAGAAAAGTAAAAATCTCATCTCATTTTCTCATTAAGAAACTGATTTTTAGTGATATAATCATTCAAAAGGAGATCTGAAGTTGTTAAGCAATGATTTATGCTTTTGGAGAAGCCAAAAGAGCTCAATGGTAACTGTCTATTCCCATAAAGCATTGCAGATGGCATGAAGTCATTATGTCTTTTGAATTTTTTTAAATGCCTAGGGAAGAAATGAATGTCAAATAAATCACTGGAGGCAAGGCAACTTAAAAATTGGCTTGTGATTCCTGTACATATGATTGAAATAATTACTGCTCACTTTTTAATAATTCTAATAATAATATATTGATTTTTTTATCGATTTATTCAGATTTTACATTGGAAATGTGAAATGTAGTCTGTAAAATTTCCAACTCGTGTACCAGAGGTTGAGAACTGCTGCTGCTCAACAGAACGAAAGGTCATTTTGTAATTTACTGTCTCAAGCCTTGATGTGTGACACAGTGCAGCACGCTCTAAATCTTTGTCTCCACTGCCCTGACTTGTGTGTGTAATCACTCGTCTTTGATGAGGAAGATGCTTATCATGATAGCCCAGGGCATGAGAGAACTCATCCGTGTCCACTCATGTGTGGCCTCCTGTCAGCTGGAGCGGCAAACAAAAGTGCTCATCATGGGTGGGTGCAGTTTATCAGAGTTTGCCATTAAGGTGGGCATTTTTACAGTCTGGAGTTTACAATAACTCTCTGGAAAAGCCTGATGTGACCTCGGAGTTCAGGCATGAACGACGTCACTTTTCAAACATGTTAAAGCATGAAGATGAATATACTGTGATGCGAGAGAGAGACTTTCAACTTTACGTCCACTCTATCTCAGTGCAGGTGAAGCACACCTGTGTGGAGTAATTTGCTGGCCTTTGGAAGTATATCGCAGCACTGAATGCCATGTTATGATTTGGTCAGATATACCCACTGGTGGACAGGTGCTCACCACAAGGGAACTATTGTCTAAGTAGGGCGTATCTACGCATATCAAACCTTATCTCAACTTCGTTTGCCTGCTATTCAAAGAAAGTGATTTCCATCGGTCTCTGCGAACGTGTGTGGTCAGACTCAAATGGGCCGGCACATCAAAATGTTCAAACTTTCTAATGTTTTGGTTCTGTGTGAATCCTTGGGTGACCAGGCCTGAATGCTCGTCTTTGATCTTCAAAGGCGTCCATGGGTTGGAGCTGTTCTCAATCTTACATCTCAGAACTGGCTTCTTGATGAATGTTGAGTGTATTGCAAATGAAACAGGAGAATACTTTATCTTGATACCTTTTCATAGCGTGTCTCCATGCACAGGAAGATGATGTAGGCCGTAGCACAAGCCAGGCAGCCTTCCAGGTAGGACTGACCGCCAATCTTTTCAGCCTCTCCATAATAGCAGTTCAGCGTCTTCACTGTTTCTTCGAACAGGCTCCTCTCGATCTGCGCACAACAGTTAGGTTAAACTCATTCAGTGGATCCTCTGCAGTGAATGGGTGCCATCAGAATGATCCACAAATAACTCACACAACTCCAGTCCATCAATTAACGTCTTGTGAAGCAAAAAGCTGCATTTTGCAAGAAACAAATCCATCATTAAGATGTTAAAACTTCAAACCATTGCTTGGTCCTCTATCCATAATACTGCTTACCACAATGAAAAGTTGTCTGGTTTGAATCAGGAGAGAAATCTGCACAGATCAAGCATTGTTACTAGTGAAAACTGTCCAAAACAGTTCTAAACAAATGTGACCCTGGACCACAAAAGCAGTCTCAAGTCGCTTGGGTATATTTGTAGCAATAGCCAAAAAACATTGTATGGGTCAAAATTATAGATTTTTATTTTATGCCAAAAATCATTAGGATATTAAGTAAATATCATGTTCCATGAAGATATTTAGTAAATTTCCTACCGTAAATATATCAAAACTTAATTTTTGTTTAGTAATATGCGTTGCTAAGGACTTCATTTGGACAACTTTAAAGGCGATTTTCTTAGTATTTTGCACCCTCAGATTCCAGATTATCCATATCTTGGACGGCCTGAGGGGAGTAAATAGCTAGCAAACTGTTCCTTTAAGATTGAGGCAATCAAAAGTTTTAAGAAGAAAATAATTCATCATGGGATGTGCAACCGCATAAATGAAACTTACCCTGCTGTCCAGCTCTGCAGGGAACTTGGTCTGGAATTTGCAGATGGTGCTGTCACTGTAGTCTCTCTGAATGAAGACCTTGGTGGCCAGAGATGCACTGTGACGCAGCTCCTGAAGGTTGTGAAACTATACAAAGAGACACAAAATACATCAGCAATATCTCAAAGGGGGCGCTCATGAGCACACTTCTGAAACTTAAAATGACAAATGGCACAGTCACTAGGCCAGTGATATGACTAGCGCCTTGTGTGTATATCATTTTAAACATTTTCCATGTAAATCATTACTTGCACAGTTAAATCATTGTACATGTGGATAAGAATTTGTGATTTGACACTTAAAATTGAGAGGGTCATGACAGTATGCCATTGTGTCAATTAAATTAATGATTTATGGTTTCCATCTCTTCCAAGACACACAGAAAACCTATGATATAAAATGATAGAGACTGGCCCTACATCAAGAGTCTATCAAAGTGAAAAACGGACAGGGGCCTCTGAAGCAATACTATTTTAAAATATGAAGGAATATGTATGCATGTTTATAAAATCCGGGCCAGAGAGAAGACAGAGCATCAATCAAAAGAAGGAAAAGAAACACTCAATGAGTTGTTTTAAGACTTTATGTGTAAAAACCATCTTCACCAGCTCTGGAAACATCATGAAATAGATTCAGAGAGCCAAGAGAGAGAATGAAACCTGATAGATCCAAGACACAAATCCAGCTCTAATGACCATTTGCTGTGTCCCATTTCACCTGATTCTCTAATTGACAATCAGACAGACATATTCCAGCACTCAGTCTGTCTACAGTGTCTGCCGGCAAAAGTATGTTTCATAAATTTCATTTTCAAATAGTAATAACTGCATGAATTAAGAACAGACTGCAGTTTTCTGTCTGAGAATATCACTTAACACACTGTAAGCAATGCATCAGTTTCTTTATTTTGAGACGTTGTTCCCCCCTTGTAAACAAATCCGTATTTTAACAGATCAAGACATAAGACAAGGCTCACAGCTTTATTTTCAGCAAAAATTAATTGGCCTCAAAGCTGCGGTCTCATTAGTGTAATTGCTGAAAGCTTTGACGCCAAAAATAAGTCTATTGTTAATTCTCTCTATTGCTAACATAGTAAAGTTACTTTGCAAGGCCAGTGCTGAAACATACAGAAAGAATGATAAAGGTGTAATGGTTCTTTAAAGGTGTGAAATATGACTTTATGGGCTGTAAATGACTGGGAAAAAAAAATCACAAATAAAATCATTTTAATACCGGCATTGTTTCTCCTAGAAAGTAATGAGATTAAAGGGATAGTTCACCCAAAAATGAAAATTACCCCATTTACTCCTCAAACCAGGTGTATACAACTTTCTTCTTTTCTTTTTACCCATTTTATTAATTTCTTTATATGTCTATAACGTTTTTTTTTTTTAGATTGTTATTTTAGTAAATCAAGTCAAGCTAAATTAAATTAATAAATGTTGCATTGGCACCTGCTGAAGTAAAATAAGTTATAAAAAAAGTTATTTTATAAATATAAATATATAAATAATAATATTTTTCATATTGTGTTTCATTTCAGTTAACAAAATATTTTTATGGTTTTAGTTTCAAGTAACGTCTCGGTTACTTGTGTAACCCCCGTTCCCTGACGAATTGGGATCTCGGCCGAGAGCCCAATCACCTTCGAGTGTTAACTAAACAAGCCAATTACAGTTGGCGTGCGTGTTTCGCCACGCACACCCCGTCCTGCAGTGCGGGTATAAAAGGAGAGTGCATCAGTTTTTCGCTGAGGAGCCGAGACTATGTGCCCCGGCCGTTCAGCGGTGGTACAGCAACTGTGGCGACGGGACGTAATATCTCCGTTCCCTCCTTCAGGGAACGAGGGTTATACAAGTAACCGAGACGTTCCCTTTCAGTCAGTCACGTTCTACGTTACGAATTGGGATCTGTATGGAAAACGCCACTATTGCTGACCCCCTCCAGTGCCCTGCGGAAGCCGGCAAGTCCCCCCACACCAGCTGGGGTGGAAGATAGGACAGCAGCTAGGCAGAGGTGTCCGCACTGCTGTTCCATGCAGTGGTACATTGGATAACACTGGGAAAGCATACCCAGTTGGGAATGCTACGGAAGCCACATCCTGCGCATAGGAGGTATCATGTGGAATTACACATATGGACTGGCCCAGGGCAGTGCTACATATGGAAGTCAAGTCAAGGCATGTCACCTTTATTTATACAGCGCTTTTAACAATACAGATTGTGTCAAAGCAACTGAACAGCATTAATTAGGAAAATAGTGGAAGGGAAATCCCTGCGGTCGACTCAACACGCCTGGGGTGAGATGACTACGCAGCAGAGATGGCAGTGAACAACTGCCAGGGAAAGACACGGGCTTACCGTGAGGGGGCATGCACCTAGCCCAGCACAAGGGCTGACCTTGGGCATGCACACGAGTGCTGAACCTGGCGTCTGGCGCTCCGCCACGCCTGACTGCCGAGGGTGCGGGAGGAACTCCAACAGGGTTCGCCATGGGGAACTGAACTGAGAAGCAAGAAAGCACACGTATCCGGTCCGTAGAGGGGAATGGCGCAGCCACTCCTCTCGTAGAGTGAGCTCTCACTCCGAGGGGGCATGGTAAACGTTGGGCCTGGTATGCCAAGACTATAGCCTCCACTAACCAGTGGGCAAGTCTTTGTTTGGAGACAGCCTTTCCCTTCTGCTGACCTCCAAAGCAGACAAAGAGCTGGTCTGAGGTCCTGAAGCTCAGCGTACGGTCCACGCAAATGCGTAGAGTGCGAACGGGACAGAACAGAGCGATGGCTAGGTCTGCCTCCTCCCCGGGCAGCGCTTGCAAGTTCACCACCTGATCCCTGAAAGGCGTGGTGGGAACTTTGGGCACACATCCAGGCCGGGGTCTCAGGACAACCTGAGAGTTACCCGTTCCGAATTCTAGGCACGAATCGTCGACCGAAAATGCCTGCAGGTCCCCTACCCTCTTGACCGATACCAATGCGGTGAGGAGCGCTGTCTTTAACGACAGAACTTTAAGCTCTACTGACTGCAGAGGCTCGAAGCTCCTCCTTCAAGGGGCCATCAGGACCGAGGGGAGATCCCAAGAGGGTAACAGGCGAGGGCGCGGAGGATTCAGCCTCCTTGCCCCTCTGAGAAACCTGATGATCAGGTCGTGCTTCCCTAGAGACTTACCGTCTACTGCATCGTGATGTGCGGCAATGGCGGCAACATACACTTTCAGGGTGGAGGGAGACAGCCTTCGCTCCAAGCCATCCTGCAGGAAAGAAAGCACGACTGCGATCGGGCATCTACGGGGGTCTTCCAGGCGGGAAGAGCACCAACCGACGAACAGGTTCCACTTCAGCCTGCAAGCGTGTCTGGTAGATGGGGCTCTAGCTGAAGCGATGGTGTTTACTACCGCTGGAGGTAGCCCACCTAGAACCTCCGCGTCCCGTCCAGGGACCATAAGTGGAGATTCCACAAGTCCGGACGCGGGTGCCAGAGGGTGCCCCCTCTCTGAGAAAGGAGATCCCTCCTCAGAGGAATTCGCCAAGGAGGGGCTGTCGCGAGGAGCATCAGTTCGGGGAACCAAGTCCGACTGGGCCAGTATGGCGCCACCAAGAGGACCTGCTCCTCGTCCTCCCTGACCTTGCACAGTGTCTGCGCGAGAAGGCTCACTGGGGGAAACGCATATTTGCGTAGGCCCCGAGGCCAGCTGCACGCCAGTGCATCCGTGCCGAGGGGTCCCTCGGCCAGGGAGTAAAACCACTGGCAATGGGACGTGTCCGGGGAGGCAAACAGGTCTACCTGAGCGTCCCCAAAGCGTCTCCAAATCAGCTGGACTGTCTCGGGGTGGAGTCGCCATTCTCCCGGAAGGGCGGGCTGACGTGAGAGCTCGTCGGCTGCACGATTGAGCTCGCCTGGGATGTGAACGGCGCGAAGCGACCTCAGATGCTTCTGACTCCAGAGGAGGAGATGGCGGGCGAGTTGCGACATGCGACGGGAGCGTAGACCGCCCTGGTGGTTGATGTACACAACGGTCGCAGTGTTGTCCGTACAGACCAGCACATGCTTGTCGTGTAGCAGCGATTTCACGCGGCACAGAGCCAGCCATACTGCTTGCAACTCAAGGCAATTGATATGCCACTGTAGTCGGGGCCCCGACCAGAGCCCCGCAGCTGCATTCCCACTGCGATCTCTGCACGCAAGACATGAGCATCCCTGTCCAGCACCGAGGATAACCAAATGCCCCTGAACTTGGGAGGGCGCCGGGCGAATTGAATC
>NW_015505476.1:852245-862938 GCF_001515645.1 Sinocyclocheilus grahami
AACTACCATCCTCGCCCTCTTGGAACCCGGAGAAAAAGGAACGCGCTCTTCTGTTGAGGTTTTGGGCACCAATGGCTGGGTAGTCAGCGGCGGAACAGAAAAAAACAGGAACAAAGGTTTCTCCACCCGGCCCTCCGCCGAGGGAAGGAGTGGTGCGGTCACCATCTCCTGAAGAGCCGGATCCAAGAACCCCGGGTCGCCCGTCCCCGGGCTTGGCAGGGGCGGAGACGGGCTGCACCGCTTACCTGCGGCCAGCTCCACGCTGCAGCCGTTGTGAAGGCTGCTGCTGCGGCCGAGCTGGAGCGGAGGTGGAGGCCGCAGGAGGGCGTTCTCGGCGACGAGCAGCTGACCGCCAGGGCAGGATGTGTCAAGACGCCTCCGTCTGCTTCTGTGCAGCGGAGAACTGTTGGGCAGAGCCCTCCACCACTTCGCCGAATAGGCCGGCCTGGGATATCGGGGAGTCCAGGAAGCGATGCTTGTCGGTCTCCCTCATATCCGCCAAGGTCAGCCATAGGTGGTGCTCCTGGACCACCAATGTGGACATCGTCTGACCCAGGGTCCGCGCCGTGACTTTCGTCGCCATAAGCGCCAGGTCCGTCGCCGTGCGCAGTTCCTGCAGCTCACCTGGGTCAGCACCACCCTCGTGCAACTGCTTCAATGCTTTGGCCTGGTGGACTTGCAGGAGGGCCATGGCGTGCAGGGCAGAAGCGGCCTGTCCAGCAGCACTGTAAGCCTTTGCCGTCAGCGCGGACGAGAACTCACAGGCCCCGGACTGAAGGTGTGGACTACCTCTCCAGGCGACGGCGCTTTGCGGGCAGAGCTGCATAGCAATAGCGCGCTCGACTGGGGGGATGTCCACATACCCTTGGGCCGCTCCCCCGTTGAGGGTGGTGAGGACGGAGGAGGCACCAAGTCTGTTTCGGGCAGAAAAAGGTGCCTTTCAATACTTAGTAACCTCCTCATGCACTTCCGGGAAGAATGGAACCGGAGGTAGATGCCGACGCCCAGCCTGCGCCCCCCGGAACCAATCATCCAGCCTCGAGCGTTCGGGAGAAGGAGGAGGCCTCCAGTACAGCCTGACATGCTCGGCGGCCCGGGAAAGCATAGCGGTCAGCTCTGGATCTGACTCGGGCAACGCCACTCTTCCTGACAGAGGTAGCGCAGCCGAATCCTCATCTCCAGAGCCTAGCTCGCCCTCCGATGCAGCGGTCGACATCCTGTCATCCGCCTGTGCTCCGCACAAGATGCTGGACCCCGCCCTGTCCGAGGACCCAGCACTTTAGGAAAAAAAGGAAACACTCTTTTAGAGAGAGCACTGAAGTGCCCAGGGGAGGTCGCGGCGAGACCGCAGAATGGTAGCTGCAGCACACTGAAGATGAGCAGCACTGAATGGCAACCCCCGCTGACGCGCCATAACACCAACGCTGGGCTGTTTCTTTGCAGACACTCGCGGAGATTCGTCCTAGTAGAAGGCTCGGCTCCGAAGCGAAAAGCTGATGTGCTTTTGCACGCGCTTTCCTTTTATACCCGCGCTGCGGGGCGGGGGGCGGGGGGCGTGTGGCGAAACACGCATGCCAACTATCATTGGCTTGTTTAGTTAACACTCGAAGGTGATTGGGCTCTCGGGCGAGATCCCAATTCGTCAGTCACGACTGACGTAACGTAGAACGTGACTGACTGAAAGGGAACTATAATATCCCTGGGGCATTGGTGTTAAAAAGACATAGAACCAATGCTTTAGAGAGCTAAACATTATTTTAAACTGTGCTCAAATTGGCCAAGTCTGCAATCAAAGTCAGGCGCTGTAGTGTTTTAGGAGAAACATCTCAGACAATTAAATGAGGCACAACTAAAAGAGCCACCTCTGAGCAAGATTTCAAGAATATAGCAAATAAATTCAGCTACATGTTGTCATCATGACTTCACACTATCCAGCACTGGAACAAATACAAAGAAAGTCAGAATTAGCAACCAAAGCTTCATAAGGATGGACGTGAATGATAATTAGTCTTTACTGTTGCCACGACACACAAAGCCTTTTAGTTCACGCCAAATGAGACAAGTCTAATTATACCTGCACTCCTCCATGGAGGCATCGCTCAGAGAGACTCAGGTTGAGGACGCTCATTATAGCTATTCTGCTGTCTGAAATCCCACAGCAGCTGTTAGCATAACCACAAGCAAGTGGCTTATCTGGCCACATGACTGTCCACAGTTGGATTTCTCCCAGAAGATATGATAAATAATTCACACATGGGAGGTCATCTAAACTGTTATCTGCAAGTTATGCATGTTGTTCCAAACCTGTATGACTTTCTTTATTCTGCAGAGCACAAACAGAATACAATTTGAAGGAATAGTTCAACCAAAAATTAAAGATTGCTGAAAACTGACTCACCCTCAGGCCATCCAAGATGTAGTATGTTTCTTCAAGGGAAAATATTTTTAAGAAATTTAACATGAAACCATCTTCTTACATATGGATCTTCTGCAGTGAATGGTTGCCGGAGGAGGCAATATTATGGATTATGGACTCATATTTTGTCCAGAAGTGATAGTTTAAAATGAAAATGTCTTAATAATAGATTTGTTTATTACAAACACACAGTTTTTCACTTCCTAAGACGAAAATTGAAGGACTGGAGTCATGTGGATTACTCAAGGATTACTGTGAGGTTCAAACAATATTAGACCCATAGTTTTTTATATTTCTTTTTTCAAAATATCTTCTTCTGTGATCCCAAGAAGATAGCAAGTCATACAGTTTTGGAGGATGAGAAAATTGTGTTTTTTAATTTTTATTGATTGATTGATTAATTAATTGCTGAACTATCCCTTTAAACCGGTTTTATATATTACCGGTATATTATTTATTATTACATAGTATATTATTTAAAACATTTTAATTACTTCACAGATAAAAACAAAACAGTGGAACATACAGTAGTATATACTAAAAGTGGAATATATTTTGATTGTCGATATCTAGTACATATCAAACAAAACACTTTGATGGCATTATTTGGCAATCTGTTACTATTTAGATGCAACTTTATTTCCATCTACAGTATACTGGCATGCCTCTCAATGTTGTATAGTTTTGTATACACTGTAAAAAAATAAGTTGTAAATAAAACAAAGATTACTGAAGTACAATTCACAAGAAAATACAATTTAAGTCTTTCAATGATTAATTCAATGTGTTACTTTTGTGTATTTTAATCAATTGTAAAAGTTACAAAATTTCAGAGTAAAAATTGTTTTACACCATTTTTTTTTCAGTGTACAACAATAAAGTTTTATCAACCAATGCAACTGGAAGTGACAACTTCTGTAAGCTCTTGCCATTTTTGAGTCCAATTTGCATCAGACGGGCAGTAAACGGATTGTAGGTGCTAGTGGACTAAAAAGAGTAACCATTCGACTTCTGTAAATCCTGAACTGTTAAAGTTAGCATGGCTGTAATTGGTGAGTAAGTCTGAAAGGTGAATGAGGATACAGTGACATTCCTGAAGTTTGACCATTAGCATCATCGGCCATCACAACTCTCAGCAGTGAGATGGTCACGGCCAATTAAAATTTACCAGTTGAGGAAAAGGTTATGAATTTTAATGAAACGATCTGTCCTGCAGGAACATCTGACGGGTCAGAGGTTGATTCTAGATGCTGCCAATATTGAGCTGTATTTCAGAAGTAGCTGAGCAGGTCTGCAGAAGCATATTAGGAAGAAAGATGTGTACATTCAAAACTTCACAGGCTCACAGGCATTTCCTCTTCCTTCCCTTGTGAATGGGGAAGATGATTTTAAACAGATGTGACAGAGGCAGAATATTTACATCTTTTGGGTTTCTTCCCAGAGAAAAAGAGAAATGCTGATGCGCTCTCAAACCCTAGAGAGACACCGAGGAAGCAAAAGATAGACTCGCTTCAGCTTAATGGTGGTTTATAGACCTACATGTTATAAGTGAATGAGTCCAATCGACTGAGAGAGCAAAAAACCTCTTTTCTGCCCTGGAGGGCTGGGTGTTTAGCAATATTTTGGACTCATTACACAGAGAATAAGTAAGTCAGCCAGCTTATGAGCTCAGTTTTAAGTAGCACATAAAAGAGACTAAAACCATTCAAATGAAATATAATATTTATCAATCATATCATGTTAGTACTTACTGATGCTCAGGCCAGCTGCCCAATGTCACTGAACTCCTCACAACTAGCTACTGTAATACTGTATGGAGCTTTTTAGGTTCATTTATCTAGACCCATATACACAACACAAACCCCCCCACACACCCCCAAAAAAAACAAAAAAAACAAAAGAAATGATGCTTATATTCTTTTGAAAAAGTTGGCTTAAAGAAAATGAAGGACCATTAAAAATTTTTGCATTGTGAAAAAAAAACTCATAACCTTGGCAATCAATCAATAAATCAATCAATAAATAAAATGTTTTATATAGGCTACTGATAGGTATGGCTGAATAATGATAATAATTCAGATAATGATAATAAATAGATCCTAAACTTTGTTTTTACAATAGATGTTTTTTCAAAAGCTAGATACACTGATACAATAGATAGTATGATTTGCTAAATAAATTAATATTTTCATGAAATTAATACTGTTAAAAATTCTACTGAAAATAAATTGTTTTTGTTATTTTACTTTCTATTCATCTGTTCTACTCAACTTTTTTACTCAAATTGTTAAGGTTTTTTTTTTTTTACTTTACCCACAAACAGATCAATAAGCATTTGATACCCATCCTGTACACAGATGCCTTTATAATCTAACACTGCTGATCTTGAGCACATTTTGTTATCCATGTTAATTAAATACCAGGAGATTATAAACTGACTTTCCAGTCCCCCAAGAGACTCATTTGCTTTTAAATAGAATGCGGCTGCCTTTTTTATAAGTGAATGATTGTCATACCAAATAGATTTTCACAGAAAATCAGCTGAACAGTTCAGTACAGCTCAGGCAAAAATAAACTCATAGAAATTGCTTTAAATTTGTACTTAGCATTAAGTACAGAAAAGTATTTGGACACTTAATCACATTTAAAAATATCTGAATCTCATTGCATTAGATAGCAAATATTAAATCAAGCAGTATAAACTTTTAGCACAAGTACACAAGCAAAACCTTTCAAATTAAGTATCTGGATCCGAAACTATTCCATAATCTGGAACGGACTCAATTTATGTCAAGTATTCTTGATTCTATTCTAAGCACCATTATGAAAAGTGCATAATTGTGCAGCTTACATTCAGATTGTTAACTTGTAACGGACCTCACATGTGCTAAACATATGCCACCTAGAGACTGAACAGAAGGAAAACTTCAGAACGATTCAGCAGATATGTAAGATTCATTGAGTGTAAACAGGGCATGGATGTCATGGCTTTAGAAATTGAAGCAGCTCTTGAAAGGGCAGCGTGTCATTCTCTAACCGCTAGCAGAGATGCTGAGTGCACACGGCCTTGGGGTCACATGAAACAAATTACAGGTTGCTTTAGCTGTGACACTTTAAGAGGGCTGTTACACAGTAGAACTGCTTTCTGTCGTGCTAGTTCATTGCTTCACTTGTCCACCCTCTCTCACTCCCTTCTTTCTAGATGCAAATATCTTTTCACTAAACACTCAGCCTGTCTTAGAATTGTAAATGTGTTTCAGTTCAGTACGAGCAGTATGACTGCTTTATTAAAATGTTGTTTTACAATCTTTTGTCATTTTTAGTTGCTTCTAATGAACTCAAGATATTCTGGAGATCACAGTTAACAAGTAACACAAATCAAAAACAGTTTATTGTGTTGTATAGAATTAATTAGATTTGGCACAGGGTGCAAGTATGCAAAAGGAGACGGCTGTGTTTGGATTTACTTAGCTATAGGGCATAAAACAGTACAGGACATTTGCAAAATCTTAATAAAACTATCCTTTTGCCATTCTAAACATATAATTTACATATATATATATATATATATATATATATATATATATATATATATATTAGAGTGATAGCAGTACACTCTAAAAAATGCTGAGTTAAATACAACCCAGTGCTGGGTAAAATAGGGACAAACCCAGCGGTTGGGTTAAATGTTTAACCCAACCTTCTGGGTAATAACCCAACCGCTGGGTCAAAACAACCCAATTGCTGGGTTTGTCCCTATTTTACCCAGCACCGGGTTGTATTTAACCCAGCATTTTTTAGAGTGTACTCCAACAGCCGTTTCACGTTTGTAATTGTATCACTCCGCTTGCGGTACTTCTTACAGTGAGTGTCATGGTGGACACCCAAATCCAGTAGGCCTATCATTTTATAAATATTACTGTTTTTGTGTCATGGAATGTAGTTTTAAGAGGTTTTCAGGTGAGAATGTACTTGTTTATAGATAAACAACTGAGTTGTTTTGACCCAGCGGTTGGGTTAAATGTTTAACTCAACCGCTGGGTCAAAACAACACAATTGCTGGGTTTGTCCAAATTTTACCCAGCACTGGGTTGTATTTAACCCAGCATTTTTTTAAAGTGTAGGGTATAGAGATAAAAAAATACAGTTTGCACACTAAAAACCATAACGGAATGGAATGTCCCCATAAAACATGGTACCCAACATGTATACTATTCTCTGTTATTATTAAGCCCCACGAACGCCACAAAAACATTATAAAGCACCATAAAGTTTTTGTGCACTATATTTCAAGTGTTCTGAAGCTTTTTCATAGTTTAATGTGAGGTACAGATGGATATTTAAGTCAAGTTCACGTAAACTCTTCTCTCCGCAGCGGCTGTCTGTCATCCTCCATTCAGCATTCAAACTGTGTTTCACGTTCGGTTGTGACAGTCAAGACGATGAAACTCTCTCAAAGATGATTAAATGTTCCTAATGTTATACTTGATCTGTAAATAAAGATAAATGGTTTTGCATAAAAGTAATCTATCTTGCTGGAGTTTCGTGCTGTTTCTAAATCGTGTAAATTTCTACCGGATATCTGGTTAGATCACAAGACTGGAGTAGAGAGCACTATGAATTGTTCGTCACGAGCACAGTAACTGGAATTTAAAACTGTTAAAAGAAAAGGCTCGATAAACACACATAACGCACATATTTAATACACTATGCATCAATATCTCTTCACTTTGTGCTTTGAACTTCTCTATCATAAGTTTTACACTAAAATTTTAGGATTTTATAAAATTATTGTGTACTCTAGAGTATTTTTCTAGAGTAAATTTTGCTACTGAATTATCCATTAACCTAGTTTATAATAGTATTTTTGTCATAGATTTTGATTATATTTTTGTTTGTTATTTTTTTCTTTATAATGAAGCTCTCTATATTTAGTATATTGTGTATAACATACAAAAGAGTGATGATCGACCTACACATTGAGGTATAGAAATTCTACACTCATTTAAAAAAACTGCGCTGGTATCGGATCGATTTTATCATAGATTTTGATTATATATAATGAAGCTGTCTATATTTAGTAGATTGCGTGTAACATACAAAAGAGTGATGATCGACCTACATATTGAGGTATAGAAATTCTACACTCATTTAAAAAAAACTGCGCTGGTAACGGATCGATATCGGCAGATACTCAGAATTTTTGGTATCGGATCGGTATCGGTTCTGAAAAAGTGGTATCGAGCCATCCCTACTACTTACAGGCCCAATGAAATCTCTTGACAAGCACAGTTTTCTTTCCTGTGTTGACAAACAGAAGGGCTGCGGGAATTGCTGCAGGAGTCCTAAAAACAAAAAATGAGTGAGCACTTTTGCACTTCTGGTTCCATCATCCCAAGGACAATGGCTTTTTGAATGGGTTTTTGGTTAAATGCCTGAACTTACACTCATTTAAAAAAAACTGCGCTGGTATCGGATAGATATCGGTATGGGCAGATCCTCAGAATTTTTGGTATCGGGTCGGTATCGGTTCTGAAAAAGTGGTATCGAGCCATCCCTAAAAAATATGTTTTTAATGAAAACTAACCGTATGTAGGACAAAAAGACCACAAGATGCCCAGAGCAAGTGCATGACAACTCTTCTTGTGACAGCAAAAACATTTTTTTACCCAGCGAATGTTGGCTAGGTGAGAGTCAACAATCAGATTCAATATCCTGGTAAAAGTAAAATCTAGGTTGCTGAGGGATACAATTGTTTCCCTGAATACATTACAAACTGTGGAATCTCATTGTGTATTCTCACTGGAGGGATTTGTCTTGCTACCTTTTGAATAAATCTGTAAACAAGATGGCTGAGTAAACAGAAAGTGCATGAAATCTATACAGATGCCTAAATATAAACCATTTATTATGCTGTTTGGATAGGAGTTGATGATGCATTAAGGATAAAGGGCAGCCATACAGACATTATTCCTAAATAGAGAAAATAAATGGTATTTGGAAGATATGCCTTTAGAGAAAAGAGATGTGGATGCTTATGCATATTAAATATGCCCATCCATGCTTGCATTCTCTGTTTAATTAATTATGAATAATGATTCATATGATGTCAACAAGGATGCAAGAAAAAAAAGAAAAGAAAACAACAACTTTACATTTATGAAGATGCTAAAACATCTATGATGCTAGAGTATTGCACATGGTTGCCAGGGTGTTGCTATGCAGGTATCAACAATAGAAGTCAGAGGGGGATCTTAAAATAGTATTGATAATGAAGGATTTGTCAGAATCTCTCCAATCACCAATACAAAATATATCAGTGAATCAAATCTCAAACCAGATAATCTAAAGACTATGACCATTAAAATTGCACAACTGCTAATAGTGAAACAAAGACACTGGTTGTTATACTATGGTTTATATGCAAGGCGTAATGCACTTAGCAGGTCATTATTGCAAAATAAATTGATCAACATATCCGTGTTTGTTTTGATGTCCCACTTTTACACAGCTTTTTACAAATAATCAACTGAAATAGATCAATAATAAAATAAATAAATAAACTGAAAAATACATATTTATTTGAGTTTTTTTTTATAGATTACTTGGAGAAACAGGAGCACAGGAAACATGGGTTTCCCCCATCAACTGTTAGTTATACTGTTACCACGGTCATTAATCGAAAATATATGAATGGCGCAGCTGACCAATCAGAATCAAGTATTCCAAAGAGTCGAGTAACAAATACTTCTACTTCAGCATCTGTTGGTTCTTTATTCAGTCAGCATATTTGTGTCTCTGTCCAGGGTGCTGAATTACACATCTGTCTGTCTGTATCATTCACACTTTCTTCGGTAGAGCCTCTTTTTTGACCACAAAATATTTATGCTTCACTTTTGGCTGGCTTCATTGGAAAACTCCGTGTCACATCGACGAAATCAGCCTTTAAAGGAAACATCGTCTCCATTTCTTAATTGACTTCTTTGAACGCGTCTCATCTAAAGCGTCTACAGAAATCATCGTGATTCAACCCCACAGCAGGTGTCAAAACAACTTCATCCAAACCACGCGAATGAAACGGACCCGCTCTCCGCTGTCTGTTCATCTCGCACGAAGCTCAAATGAATGCGTTAATGATTCTTACCTCTGTCGCCATGATGCCTGAGACGGTGGTGGAGCTGTCCCGGTGCTGAAATCCTCTCCACTCGTGGGACAGTAACGGACGGAGAGACGAAGGCGCTGGAGAGGGTGGAGCAGCGTCCTACTGATGGAGGAGGAGTGACTGGTACAGAAAGTACAGATGTGCTTCACTTCATGTTTGTAGATACGCTGGATCTTCGTAGAGACTCTGAGAGAGAGGGAGCAGGACCACCAGAGGAGTATATTACCACATAAACAGTGGGGTTAAAAAGTACTTCACCAATAAAGAAAGGCTCTCCATTTTCTTTAGATGTGGAGACGTTTACAGTGACTACACTGTAATAATAATAATAATAATACATTAAAAATAAGTCGTGTAACCCAGAAGGTGTTGAATGTAACATGTAATTTAACTAGTTTTATTCAAGTGAAGAAAAAAAAGTTAAATCCCTATTTATGAGACAAATTAGGTAGAAAGAGCTCCTGAAGGTTTACATTTTGACAGTATAGATGTGAGTTTTATATATTGTATACATTTATACACGTTTACAGTATCCAGCTAACAAAAATATATTTTAAGAATGTTTTGGTAGCGTCCCCTTTGAGTTATTTCTGAATTAAAACTTTACTTCAGAAAGGTTTCAACTTTCAACTTTACTTTCAAACTTTTAAGTTGCTTCTGAATTAAAACATTTCATATTAATGTTCTCTAAATGTTCAAAACGTCAACTTGTGTATGTTTACATTTTCTTTTCGTGGTTATGCAAATGTTAGAGAAAACATTAAGGGAAAGTTCCATTTAATCATTTTGCAAACATTATGGGAACATTAGTTTTAAATGTTCATTGAAAGTTCTGAAACATATAGCAAAATAAATAAATATTACATCTAAGTAAAATGTAAAAAAGTATTTTTTTAAATGTTATTTAAGAACACTGAACAAATGTTCTATTCTATTAACTTGTTCATAAAATCTTCAGAATCTTGCCAGAACATTATCCCAAATTTCTGATAACATTTTTAAAAAGTACATTAATACAGTGACATTGCTTGAAACTCAAGATATATATATATATATATATATATATATATATATATATATATATATATATATATATATATATATATATATATATA
>NW_015505476.1:863023-881850 GCF_001515645.1 Sinocyclocheilus grahami
AATATTCATGGTTTCCATAGTGAGTTTCAGCTACTACTGTACCTTCTGGAAGAAACTTCAGACTCCCCCAAGGCTGAACAGGTTCAATCATTCATTCTTGCCGTTAAGATCTCAAACACTAAGATATATATTAAATAAGGGTCTAAAGGATGGTGCAGTATATGATAAAGGTGACACATGTGTATTCACAATGTACAGTACATGTGGATGGAGGACTGTACATATTGAGATGCAGGTGGTGGTGTGCATATTATATTGGATGGACTGATGTAAATCCAAGTATAAAAAAATTTAAGTATATTTTATCTTAGCAAAATAAACACTTAATATTCCATCTGAAATTAAATTATGACAGGTTTATGTTGTGCTGGCATTTCCCGGCGTCTGTTTGTTGCAAAAATATCTTTCTCTGGCGATCATTGCGGTGGCTCAGCCTGAGTCATACATGCATGAAACAGACTGCATAATTCACAGGAAAGGCAAAGACTCTTAAAAATGTATTGATTGCGCTGCTGATGTTTGGACGCTCATGGGCTTCGACCAATACGTGGACTGGAGAGTAGTCATGTTTTAACCATGAGCATGCCTAATAAAAACAATCAAGGCGCATACAGCATATGCGTGTTAAAGTTAGCTCTAAATGAACATTTCAAAGCACAAATCTGGTGGAATGCGCTGAGTAAGACTATTAGAAAGCACACTTTAACTAGCGGCCTTGACTTGACTTGACATGAAAATAAGATATTCTTGAAGAAAACACACTCGCTCTCTCTCCAAACAGGAACATTTGTCATTTTTGATAGCTGGAACTCAGAGATAGCTCATCTGAATTATATTGGACACAGGACAATACCATCTGCTCCTGTCTCTGACTGAAGACTGTAACTGCATGCTACATAATCATAGCAAAAGAACTTCGCCTTGCATCCAAACAGTAAAACAATTTGCATTACAGGCCCACGTGGGCTGACATAATCAAAAAAGCTTATTGCCCAAGGCGTGCACGCGTTCAGAGATTCAGAGATGATACATCCGAGAAAAAACAGAGGAAGCGTATACACTAATCACAGCTTATTTGATTAGACAGCATAACGCCTTTGGGAATGTCAGATAATATAAGGTCAAATTTGAACAAACATGCAAAAAAACATTTCCAAAATAATTTTTTCTCTTATAGGCTATCAAAGGAGATTATAAATGACTCACATTTTTCATAATTGCCACTTTTGATTTTATAAATAGGAGAAATCTTTCCTGAAAATGGAATCAGGAAAGCATGCCGAACTCAGAGCATTTACTTGATACTCACTCTTGACTGTGTGAAATCCCAGGCATGCCGACGAATGGGAATCTCTTCCTTTGTTTTTCATCTAGGCCAAAAATGTCTTGTGCAGATGCCACCATCCCTTGGCACAGAAACGTCTGTCTCATAGGAGGGAACTGGAAAGGAAAAATAGGGTTTGATCTGTGATATAAATAAAACATTAAAACGTCTTGGTTTATTGTGTCTTTTTATAGAGGTGTTAAAGGGAATTGCAGAAAGGGAGCTAAAAATAGAACTCCCTAAATAGATGCACACAGGCAACGTTCAGAAGAGATTTCTATAGCGGCAAAACCATATGCAGTACATTTTTATGCCCTCATCATATGTCTTAATGCAATGGATTAAATATTAAACTAAAGTTTTTTAATCACAAGATCAAAAACTAGAGGGTGAATTTGATATGTTCATTACTTAAGCTTGAGTGAATGTTTATAGAACTATTCCAGATCTTTCTTGTTCTTTCTATCCTCTAATCAACATGCTTTCTTGGGAATATTGTTTTAATATGAAATAATGCAATGGATTATTAAATCTGATGCGTGCTGATTTTTGAAAAAAATCTGGCAGTCTACACAAAGGAGTTCATACATTTTTATGTTCAATCAAATACCACAGAACATCAAATCTTTCTTATTCATTTAACAGAATAAATTTTTTTTCTCAATCCTAAAACCATCTGTTTATTTCCAGGTTTAAATCCAGATTTTCATTGTGAACTCAGACTTTTGGACCTCACTGTACTGTACTTGCTAGGAAGATGTGTCTAAGGACAACGAGAATGTCACTGTTGCTATGGAAACAGAACAAAAACAGATTCCTCTTTTTTTTATCTGACCACCTGGAATGATCTTTGGATCACACTAAACTCTCAGTAGGATCCTTAGGCACATTCAGATGGAGAAACGTGTGAGAAAAACATATTGCAACACTTCACAGACCATGGAACTATTGATTTTGGTGTGTGAAGTGCATTCCTAAAGTTGTTTCCATTCTCTTGACATATTATTTATGAAATTTGGCATTTCTTTTTGTAATATTAGACTGGTGTTGACCTGTACAGCTAGTGTTACTGTCTTTTAGTCGGAAGACATTATCATGACAAAGCACAATTATTCATTTGAAAAGAAATGTTCACCAAATGTCTTTGACTTCTTCCTGAGAAGTTGTACTTCAATATAAATCACATTATAAAATTAAATACTTATAATGCAAATCTAATTGATTAAATATGAAAATTTAATGAAATTATCATTTATAATTTGTATTAATTGTTGATGTGAATAAAGCATTTCTAGTTAACTGCATGGTTTAAGTAAGTGTAGGAGTGTTTTATTTACTTTTTATTTCAAAAACTATATTTGGCATTATTTTAATGAAATGAAACCCACTAATAAAACAGAGGGTGGTGCCAGTTAATACTGTAAATGAGTTTTGTTTTCATACAAAGTGAACTTTGTGCATCTGTTATTTGGTAACAACAGCATGCAGTTTTGGCATTTTCCAGACCGGAAAAACACAAAATTGCAGACAGCACAAAAGTGTGTGGCCATTCAAACTATGCTGTCCAGCACATTTACTGTTTGCCCTTGGAAGGTTCAGGAAAACCTCAAAATTGCCCCTTTACCACTTTGAAAACATATGCCTTGTCAGATTTCTTAGGACTCATATGTTTCAATGTAAGGGCACATTTTCTGATTTCAATTTATTTAAGGATTTTTGCAAGTCTGTGCAACTGTTATTTATGTGTTTCTCTTTCTCTCTCTCTCTGTGTGTGTGTGTGTGTGTTCTGCAGGACTGGTCAGGCTCTTTGCCACCAAAAATATCCTTCGCCTAAATGTTGACTTAACAACAGGAGGAGCCGGCTGGAATGTGATCAAAATCATGTTTCGTTCCAGGAACGCAGGAAATGAGAATTCTGAAAATGCAAAAATAAAATATTATTAACTTGGAATTGTTAGAAAAGCAAATAGACATTTATCATAGTTTTAGAACACAGAGGTCAAGTGAACGTTGTCACTTTTTCACCCAGACGTACAGAATTGGATGCAACATATATTGGCAAGGCATGTGGTATTGCTTCATGAAAGTATTTGACGATACGATAGACTCATAATATCTTATTACTCTGGTTGTTAATGTGTTTTAGGGAAATATGATCATTAAATGTTTCTCCTAAAATCCAATGACAGCACTGCATGGGAGCAAAGTAAAGCAACATTCACTCTCAAAAGGAGCACATACTCAACAAGAATGTGATTAAAGTCCTTATTTGATAAATGGGATTTGATTAGTCAAACTCAAGTCTGGCAGAATATATTGAAACAATTCCAAAGTACAATTTTGTACAACTTTTAGTCTTAATGTATTATAATATATTGAACACACACACACACACACACACTGTTTCTGTGAATTGTGGGGACTTTCCATAGACTTCTATTACTTTTATACTGACCATTTCTATGCCCTAACCCAACCCTAAACCTAAACCTACCCCTTACAATAAACATGTATACTGTCAGACGTATGGACCTGTTTTGTTGTGTTTTCTCCCCACGTGTTTGTATCATTCTGTTCACCTGTGTTTTGTTAATTATACTCATGTGCCTCCCTAATTAAGCTCTAGTCGTTTGAGTTTGTCTTGGTCCGGTGTTACCTTAATGTTGTGTGCTAAGTGTGTCTCCTGCCTGATCTGTATTCCCTGCTGTTTGGTTCATTAAAGATTGTGACAGTTACACTTTCAGATAAACATTTACTATTTTTATTTTTTCCCCACAATGTCAAAAATTTCAGGTTTTACTATCCTTGTGGGGACATTTGGTCCCCACAATGTAGCATATACAAGTACACACACACACACACACACACACACACATATATAAAGATAGAAATACTAAGTAAAGATACAAATACAAATATTTGTAGAAACACAAACAAACAAAGGATATAACTGAGACTTTTTTTTTAAAGAAATTAATACTTGTATTTAGCAAAGGTACATTAAATTGATAAAATCACAATAAATGTATTTATAATATTACAATAGATTTCTATTTGAAATAAATGCTGTTTTTTTTCAAACTCTCTTTTGATCAAAGAATCCTGACAAACATATTAAGCACATTAATATCAAACATATTTCCACAAACATATTGCGCACAGCTGTTTATCGTGTGTGTTTTTTATGCAGCAAATCAGCATATTAGAATGATTTCTGTGACACTGAAGACTGGAGTAATTGCTGAAAATTCAGCTCTGCTGTCACATCAATAAATTACATTAAAATATATTCAAACAGAAAACAGTCATTTTAAATTTTAATAAATGTAAAAAAACATTAAAAAAGCTTACTGACCCAAAAGTTTTGAACTGGTGTTGTATATATACACACACAGTTACTGAGCAACAAACTCAATATTCATACGTGTTTTTGTATTGCAACATTTACAAAATTTCAACTTTGATTGAATCATACCACTAAAAAGAAACACACAGCGGAAGTGTTTATATGATGTCATGGTGTGCTTTATCCAGTCTATAGAGGAGAAATTAGAAATATTTAATCATTTGCTTTGACAGCGGCCTTTGCACAATCCTGCAGCACCTTGTAAAATGCAAAAAGTCAATTAGACATGTAAAGGTCTAGGAGGAACTTTGGCAGACATGCTAACATATTATATGGCAGCTGTAAACTTATCAAAATCAGCATTGACCAGACAGTGACAAGCATCTTTACCAGGAAAAATAATTCATCATGACATCTGCTGTGACTGGGGATGGGGGGGGGGGGTCAATGAACTGTGAATTCCTTCTGCAAAGCAGAGTTGTAGATGGTACTGAAAGCTGAGGCACCATAAAACTAAGGGCCTTTCACAGGCCCCTACGGCCCATTTAAAAGGGAACTCAAAGGCTAACAGAACCCACATGCAGGTTTCTGTATCTATTAGGCCGGAGGAAGTGGTTTAGATCAGAATTATCTCCATACTTGTGCAGACAGACACCACGAGGTATTGGAACTCAGTGATAATAATAATTGCTACCGGTTCAAAAATCTAATAAAAATGCTTCCATAAGTAGAACAGTGATCAAATCATTTCTGTAATTGACATTACAAAAGCCAACACATGTGGACGTACACACTGTTTAGTGATTAGAAGCATGCTAATAGCTGGAAAGACAAGAAAAATGTGGTTAAAGAAATGACTTATACTGTTTTGATGAGTTTAGCTGTGCTGGGACGCTATTGTATTTGCTGCGGGTTTTGGCGGGCCAAACGGCTGCTTGTCTGTTTCTGATTAATCCAAACCGATGACTTCAGAACTCTATGTCCATTAGAATACTCAGACTGCAATATTCTCTAGGATGGAAGTTTATGAAATGGCTCCGTTTTTGTCAAGACTGATTTTTATTCTAACACATTTTTTTGTCCATTATATAAAAAAGAACAAAGATTTATTAGGATAAACGTACATTCAGTTTGCTACATTTTCATCAGATTTCTACAAATTTCTTTGGTTTGAGTATCAGTATACATTTTCAAGAAATATTGAGGCTCAAATGTTCAGCAGAAAGGACCTAGACCTTCTCAGTCGATGGAGCTCAACATCTAAGTTTGGTCACTATATGCTTTCATTGCAAGTGAAAGAGCAGCAGGACTTCTCCTTTTGTGTTACACAGAAGAAAGTAAGTCATTTAGGTTTCAGATGACATGACACATGAGGATGAGAAAATGATTTTAGAATTACATTTCCAGGTGATATTGTCCTTTAAAACAGAAAAATATATATGCAGTGCCTTAGATGAGACATTTGGTGTATCTGTTAGAACGATTTCACAGCCTGTGTCTCTATCACTAGTGGTCTCAACTCTGGAGGACAGACACTTCGCTTATAGATATCTGGCCAAACTTTCTGTATTATGATCTGTAAATTGGCTCACTAGGATCTCCTAAAAGCCAGTGCACCACAGGCTCCTTTGTAGATTAAGAAATCATTATTTCATCAGGAGGTCATGTGCCAGATGCAGTTCACATGTAACACCACGGAACAATACCCTTGGCAGAACATATCATAAATCAGTCAAAAGCTAGATTATTTGCACTGAGGCATCACTGCCAACCTGGTAAAGAGTGTGCTTTTTGGCAGATGAGAGCTTTTTAATACAACAGAATCAAAGGTACAATGTACCCCAAAAAAATAAGAAAATACATGACCTTCATGCTGTTCCATTTTATTGAGTAGCTCACACAAAAAAAGGATGTTTGACAGAATGTTCATGCTGCACTATTCCATACAAAAGATAAAGGCACTACAGAGAAAAAAATATATATACATACAGTATACAGTACAACTGACAATTTTAGGGTCAATAAATGTATTTAAAGTAATTAATACATCGTTGGTAATAATAATTTGTTGTTTTAAATTGTAATAATACTTCACTATATTACTTTTATTTATTTATTTATTTGACTTTGTATTTTTAGTTAAATCATTTTCAGACAGATAAAAAAAATCTGTCACAATTAATGAAATTAGCTGACTTATTTCCGACTTGTATCATCGGACATCTGTTCTAAACCATTTTTTTCCCCAGAGTACTTTCCATCTAATACTATTTTTAAAACTTTTTTATGTGACTTATAATGCCAAAAATGAGTAAATAAATATGAATAAATAAATAAATAAATAAATAAAAACAACATCAAATACTAAATTTTAAATAGTTTCATAGGAATATTTTATCACCATTTTAAATATGTTTACCCCTCAGTTGTAGTGTCTCTCGAACAGGTAAAATTACACACTACAAGTCCCAGGCAGCCATAATAATACGGATGTCACAATCGCAATTGCACAATTCCAAGAAATCCTGCCCAAAATTTCAACATGAACACAGTGTGTCAACAATAGCATCATTAATTTCCTGTCATCATATGGCAGGGCAGATGGACATGCCCTCCAGGCAGAAACAACGGACTGTGATTATCCTGACACCACAATGGTGGGTTTCCACTATCCCGCGTGGACGCTCTGGCATGGGTGATACTTCCTGTTTGATGAGTCAGTGAGTCAGAGCCACAGTTTGTCAATTGTCCAGCAGTGACATAAGGACAACAGGGCAGAATCCAGTGAGTGACTAAATATAGGGCAGATCAAAAGATGGGCACAGGGAGGGCTGGACATCGGTCTGTGAGAACAGCGCCCTCAGGTGGACTAAAACTATTTTAGCAAAGTTAAGAGCCAACAGTAAATTACATGCAGGCTTAAAGGCAGTATAAGTGAGTTTTGATAACTTCTGTAACATTTAGATAACGACATGTTAGCTAAATTGAATATGTAAAATAATTGATAGACAGAAAGCGTTCGTGATTTGATAGAATAGCATGTGCCCCAATTTAATTTGTTTTTAATTTTTTTGTTGCTTCCTGAAGGATGTCACATATAAAGGCATAAGCTGACGACAAAAAACAAAAAAAAACTATAGTTAGTTATATCTGTTAGCAAGGAGGGATATTTTATTTTTGGTAAATAAAATAAAATAAAATAATAACAAATTAAATAAAATTGTATTATGTGTGGTAAAATCCGGGTTTCCACTATCCCGCGTGGACGCTCTGGCATGGGTGATACTTCCTGTTTGACGAGTCAGTGAGTCAGAGCCACAGTTTGTCAATTGTCCAGCAGTGACATAAGGACAACAGGGCAGAATCCAGTGAGTGACTAAATATAGGGCAGATCAGAAGATGGGCACAGGGAGGGCTGGACATCGGTCTGTGAGAACAGCGCCCTCAGGTGGACTAAAACTATTTTAGCAAAGTTAAGAGCCAACAGTAAATTACATGCAGGCTTAAAGGCAGTATAAGTGAGTTTTGATAACTTCTGTAACATTTAGATAACGACATGTTAGCTAAATTGAATGTGTAAAATAATTGATAGACAGAAAGCGTTCGTGATTTGATAGAATAGCATGTGCCCCAATTTAATTTGTTTTTAATTTTTTTGTTGCTTCCTGAAGGATGTCACATATAAAGGCATAAGCTGACGACAAAAAAACAAAAAAAAAAACTATAGTTAGTTATATCTGTTAGCAAGGAGGGATATTTTATTTTTGGTAAATAAAATAAAATAAAATAATAACAAATTAAATAAAATTGTATTATGTGTGGTAAAATCTAATAAAAAGCTTTGTATGTGCGGTCCTAAGAATATAGTAAAATAAATGTATGTGTGGAAAATAAAATAAAATAAAACAATACAAAAACTGAAATTCAATTTTATTATGTGTGGTCCTAATAAAATGAAATAAAATAAATTAAATTAAAATAAGATAAAATAAAATAAAAACACTGGAAAAGCTTGAAATTTCTTAGCTGCATTAGACTCTTTGGTTCTGGTTTTAATTCAAATAATGTGCTATTTATTATAATAAATACAGGGAGTGACTGACAATGTTAATAAGAAGGTCATGATGTAATTAATTAAGGTTCATTAAATAATCTCAATTTACAATCTTATAATACAAAACAATCTAATATACTGAATAGCATTTATTTGTATACTTTCTAATCACAATCACTAAAACTATAGTTTGAATATAAGGGGAAATAATATGATATGTTGTTGATAATGGTACATTTTAAACTATTAGAAAGAAACCCAATCAGGCTTCTGAGAGAAAACTCGAGGCAAGCCTGTTTGAGATAAGCTGCAAAGTTATACATGCTAGAATGCAACGTGTGTTTATTAAAATCTTTATCACTGTAAATCTCCAGAGTGGACTATGAATAGAGGTCTTAACATGGAGGTTGTAGCCTCTGCATCCAGCCCTGGAACACATCCAAACTGCCCACATCGAGCTGCTTACCCTGCGGCGACGAACAGACAGGGCCCTATTAATCTCATTCAGGCTGGCTGAGTTCACCAAAGAAGAAAAAACACTCATTATTCAAGTATAAAGTAAAAGTGTAACACTAATATTCTCTCACCAGGGGAGTGAAATTACAACAATATATATTTAAAATCCATAGAAACTGCATATAGAGCTGGAACTCTCTACTAATTAGTGCTGTAATTTTAACCAGTCAATTTAGTGCAATTTATTATAAAATAAATAATGTGCTAAAGACACTAAACATAATTAATCATTTCTTTCTGACTCATATGTAAATTCCACCATTCAAGCCTAAAGTACAAATTTTCACATGAACTTGAAATATATTCTTAAAAAAAGAAAAGAATTAAAGAACTGGAAGTCAAATATGAAAATAAAACAGACAGTATATTGACTTCTAAAGCCGCTTTGGTCTTTTGTAATTGTTAACCATAAATATATCTGCCACAATAATGTATGCATTGTCTATGCATTAATTTAATTTAGGTGTTTTTTTTATTTAGAAAATGTTCATATATGAAATGAATTGTGATTAATGTGATTCATTATTTACATATCATGTATTTAATTCAGTGCAATTACAATAATTAATCTATTCACAGTGACAGTATTAATGCTGACAAAGCTTGGAGGTTGCATGCATTTCATAGTGTTTTTTTTGGTAATTATACAAATTATATTATCCTGAGAATAACAAAACTATAAAAAAAATATGAGCACAACGTCAGGGTCTTGTGCATCACAACAATGGAATGCTTGTGTTGATTTTGAAATATGAAAAATTACATTCGTTCCACAGACTGATGGATCTAAACAATAGGATCCACCCGGATACTGTCATTGAAAACGTATGGAAAATACTGTGCTAGAGCACGGATGAATTTACATCAAACAGAAATGACACCGTTTCAACGCCAACCCAGATCAGACAATTGTGAGTTGAAATTTTCAGTAATGAGTTACCAAGAGAACTTTGCGCTTTGCTCTCGAATCAGATGTCATATCCATTCCTTATAAAAGGTGTAAGTCATGGTTCATTAACTCAGAGCTGGACTTCACATCATTGATTCTAAACACTGAATCCTTGCGAGAGTTACACAAGGGCCAAATCTCCTCCCTGTTCTCGGAAGCACCAGTTTTTTCTTTTTTACCTAATCAAGAGCTGAATACATTTTGCACACTCCTACCTAACTGTTTTTTTTTGCACAAGAAGCCGCGTTCTTTCTCCTTTCCACTCTTATGCTTTTAAAAATCAAAAAGGAGCTCCAACACCATATGAATGAGGAGGAAGGAATGGAGCAAGAACAGCCAAAATAATAATAACTCCCCCCTGCTCTAGATTAACTTGTCAGACATTCCCTCTCCATCTTATGAAAGATCTGCTAACGTCTTGATGCTTTGAAGTCATGTCTGTTTTCCAAACTGTTCTAGCACATCCCACCCTGCTTTGGCCCTTTTCTGCACACGATGGGCCAGAATCTGTGGGGCCTCATTATGGTGAAATGGTTGATAATCACAGCAGTGTGAGCACAGGAAAATAACATCAAGAAACTCTCATCCTGCTCGGTGGGCTCACACGACTCTGTCCTATGTTCCTGACTTGCTAGAGACTCCCAGAAAAGAAGATGTTGAAGGTATGTTGTCATCTCAAACATATTTTCTGGCTAAACTTTCCTCTTTGCCGCTGTCTTTCCATCTGGAGGCCACACAGTAATCAATATCAGGAGTGCTATCACTCACTGATGTCAATGGACTAAGACTCTCCATACTGTAATATGAGGGGAAGATCCAATGGTTTGCCAATTTTTATATATGTTAAACATCTGCTTCAGCACAGCAAATTAGCCTTCTACAGGAAATAGCCAAGTTCGGGATGGGAAAGTATAATAAAACATGAAAGAAATGTTATCAGGCTGTTTCGCTTTCAAACACTACTGCCAAGATTCCATAGCTGCAGGATTACCTGAGCACCTTTGCAATGGGTTTGTCCTGCTTGCTGGAAAATTAATGCTCTCAGCAAGCAGTGAATGATTTTGTGATTTAACGGAGGCAAACCCCAGGCCAGTTGCAGGGATTGGAGCGAAAGGCTTCTGTGTGAAGTGAGGGTGAGAATCACTGGAAATACTGAAATACTGGAGCACCACAACATGGAAAAACGGGGCTACTGAATCATTGGAGCACTGAAAAACTGGGAACACTGTCACTTTTATGAATGGAAACAGGAAAATGGATAAAATCACTGAATCATGGAAACAGTGACACACTGGAAATACACAAAATCACTGAAACACTGCAAGCACTGGAAACATACTAACATTGAAACACTGAAAATACATACAAAACTGAAACTCTAGCTGTTTCCATCACCATGTTTTTATCCACGTTTTGAAGTATCACCTCAGAGACGAGTGATGGAAACGTCAAATATCAGGAAAAAAAATCCCTTAATTCGCAAAAAAGTTTTTACGCTCACTTGGTGGTTTTTGACTTGTGTGAAAAAGAGTTAATGCAAATAATGTGATATGGAAACACGTGCGCATCAAAATAGTCACGTAACTTGGCCCGATGGGACGGCATAACTTGACTAATCAGCTGATTTATCTCATTGCACAGCATCTCAAATGTTGTTGCGGTCATTCCGAAATGCCTGACCAAAGTCTGTCGTCAAAGCATTTCTGTATAATTGCCTCCCAGAACTGTCTTCTATATGACTGCGTTCCCAAACAACAGGCATCCACCTCTGAAAGCAGTGACCATATTTATTGCATTTCATCTGCGCTCTGAGGTGCAAGTAATTTATTGTATATGAAAATTATAATATTGAGTGGCTTCTCCTACTTTTCTCAGTTATATTTAGTGCCAGTTTATCAGGAAGTGATATTCACAGATGTTTCATGCAATATTCCAGTTTCGCACACAAGTTAAATTCACAACTTTGGATGGAAAATTAGCTATTTAGTCACTTAAACACTGGGTTATTGACACATTCAAACAAATAAAACACAAAACAATGGATCACTGGAAAAATGGATCAGACACTGGAAACACATGAAGCAAAACACTAGACTACTGGAAAGACAGAAAAGCATTAGATCATTGAAACACTAGGGAAAATATTTATTGCATTTCATCTGCGCTCTGAGGTGCAAGTAATTTATTGTATATGAAAATTATAATATTGAGTGGCTTCTCCTACTTTTCTCAGTTATATTTAGTGCCAGTTTATCAGGAAGTGATATTCACAGATGTTTCATGCAATATTCCAGTTTCGCACACAAGTTAAATTCACAACTTTGGATGGAAAATTAGCTATTTAGTCACTTAAACACTGGGTTATTGACACATTCAAACAAATAAAACACAAAACAATGGATCACTGGAAAAATGGATCAGACACTGGAAACACATGAAGCAAAACACTAGACTACTGGAAAGACAGAAAAGCATTAGATCATTGAAACACTAGGGAAACTGAAAACAAAAATCCTGAAACTAGAATGTTTACATGCACAACAATAATCTGATTTTAACACGATTAAGACAATATTCTGATTAAGAATCTACCATGTAAACAGAGATTTTTGATTACCTTAATCCGACTTAAGTCATACTCAATGTAAACACAAATCGAATGAAGACATGTGGAGTATTCCTATTTTAGTCGCATTATTGAAGTGCAGTGTAGACATGTACACACCTTAATCGCATTATTACCATTGTGTAGGACTTTTCGCCACATTTTACGACAGGATACATACACGGCAGTGCTCAACCATTTGACGGCAAACAAAAGAGCATGGCTTCAACAACACCGCACGTACAGCATGACAAATAATTAACTGCACTTGAAGCTTTCAGTAAATAAAGAATGAAACACCCAAAACTGTATATGGTATCATAACGAAGACGAACTATATGTTTATACGTGAAATTCTGGAGGGGACATCGGATGGCGTCAAGTGGTGACGTAATAACGTGCCATTAATCGATTAATGTACTATAACATGTAAAACGGGAACATGAAAGGAATATTCTAAAAGCAACTCATGTAAAAGTCCTTAATTGTAATATTGTCTTATTCAGAATAAGGTAAATAATTAGATTACTGATGTCCATGTAAACATAGTCACTTAAACACTGAAAAAATACTGAATCAATGACACTAGAAACATAAAATACTGGAACACTATAAAGATAAAAACACTGGATCACTGGAAAAACACCAGGATTTTTACAAGTCTGAAACACTGAGAAAAACATTAAATCACCAGATTACTTAAACACTGGAACCAATGCAAGACGACTAGTGATACATTAACATTTTAGTCACTACTAGCCTACCTAAAATGGAAAATAAAATATTAACTAACCAGTAGAATTAGCAAACTGATGACATAAATGGTTTACGCCCGGTTTACTTACGCTAATCAGTAATTACCTAATCTTATTTGCCTATTGATGAACCACTAACTGTGGCGCATTGAAAATCACAGCTAATTAATTACAGTAATCAGCAACAATGATTTCTCGAAAATGTAAACAATCATATTCTCCTGACTTAAAACAAAGATGCATCTTTAGAGAAGTATGACTCCCTCCTGCGTTTTACCAGGAATCAACTTAGAGTATCAATACTAGCCACACTCAGAGAAATATGGATGTCTGTTTTCATAGGAGTATCTCTTCTAATCATCAGTCGTTTGTGTATGTTAACTGACTGAGGTGTTAGAATTGCTTGTAACAGTAAAATTACCCCATTAGTCAAGGCCCCAGAGTTATAGCAAACAAAGTCTGTCTTGTTTACAACAAGATTTAATGCCCAGTGTCGCTCAGTTTCACCTCACGGCACTGTCATCGCTTTATTCTGTGACTGCAAAATAGCATAGTGACATCAACTCTAAATCTATATAATAATAATTAATTTGAACGCTTTTAATTTTCAAAACATACTGTACATTGGAATGCATAACCGTGTGTCTAGAAGAAATTTTGCCATGGAAACAAAACATGTCATTAAGTTTAATTGTATTTGACAGCTTTTCAATGACATACTTACTGTAAATCCCCCGTTTTTGAACAATTATTTAAATGGAATTGCAAATGAAGTGCTGAGAAAGAGCTGAAAGTCTAAATGGAAGTGGAACATGAATATGGGGCTAAAGACTGGATGAACACTGTGCTTATAGAAGTTCAGATCCCCCTTCTAATGAGGGAGTTTTTCATTTAAACAGAAGGCTTATATAATAACCCTTGGGGCGTTTTAGAAAAAGACTGACAGAATGCAGCACCATCAGATTTAATAAACTCTCCTATTCTAGAGGGAAAAAAAGTTTTGTTTTACTCTCCAAAAACATACTGGAAAGACTTAAGCTAAGGCCTAAACTATTCTCTTTGGCCTTTTTAGCGTGTATTAGACCTGATTACTTTTGGACAATTTGTATCCAAACAAGCGGTTATTAGTTTAAGAAATCAATCTTCAAAATGCATTTTGGACGCTTGAGCAAAACAAAGCATTGATCGTCAAAGCAATTCTTGGTCCATTATAGTCATCCGTCCATGTAAATTATTTAATTTAGTTCTCCACAAAATTAAAATATGCTTTGCTGCCAATAGACAATACAGCCAAAATAAAAAAATAATAATTCAAATTCTAAAATTCCAAAAGAACAAAAACTAATCAGCACATGAGACTGACTGAACAAAAGAAGATTCTTCTTCTGAGAGTGTCATCCAGCACATCGGATGATCTTTGTTGTCTCTGGGTTAATTCTTTATCTCAGGATATCCCATGGCCTTCATTGGATTTAAGGAGGACATTTTATGGACTATGTGTCCATTCCCACAGGTCAGATATTTGATAAGATAAGCACACTTCCCAAACATGAACTTCTAGAATCTAGATGATTACAATGTTGGGCACAGATCCAGCTCTGATGGGGGGGGGGGGGGTTATATTGCAGTGCTCAACTCATTTTTTTCACGATGAGCTCTAAATTAGGACTCCGTCTCAGTCATGGTCCTGCTGAGACATGAGACATTGACTGATGCTCTCACTCCAAAATAAGAGATTACATTACCGTTTCAGATCCCAGAAACGCTTCATTCTGCTGGGAACATTTTTGAAATTTCATCAGATTAGAAAGACCTCAGACCGAGCAGTATGGGATAGCCATGTTATCGCGACAACAGTACAAGGCCTCAGTGCAGAGACTAGTTAGGGCTAGAATTCCAACTGTGACACAAAATTTGATCTTGTAGATTTAACAATGTCAACAAAATACTTTTTAACATGGTTAAGGACTAAAACAGAACAGTGTGGGCAATAGCATTGTTTCAAATTGTTATTAGTTTAACTGAATTTCTCAGAAGCAAGGCTAATGTGTTCTTTTTTTTCTGAGTCAGTTATTTTCAGTGATCAAATAGGTTAGCAAAACATAAATCAGTAACAGGATATTACAGTCAGTGAATCCAAACCTGAATTCTGGTTGCCAGCAATGAAGAACACATGCATGTAAAGCTTCTGAACAGTTCTATGTGTAAATATAATACTAATAATACACAAAAGCACTTAAAGTACCTAAGGGTCTTTGTAAAATCTATAGACCTTCAAACTTCAAATAGACTGTCAAACCAACAATCAAAGTTTGATAAAAAAAAAAAAATCACAGAATATGAATTTCTAAATTTCAGTTCAGATTCATGAATTTAATTATAATTTAAAAAGCAATCTCAAATTAATTCTGAATGGCACACAACCCTGCTAATAAATACAGTAAATAAAAGTAATTGATATACATACAGTATATGACGTAGCGTAGAAGTAGCAAGCTATGTAGTTTTCAGCTTGTAATGTAACTAGACTGTGTAAACTAGTGTAAATATTGCTCGGCTAATTCCTTTTGGCGAAATCCAGTTATTTCAATAGGAATCCATTCAAACGGAAGTTTCGCGTGAGAGTGCAAAAGGGTCCACATGCAGTTTTTTTAGGGCTGCACGATAATGTCAAAAATCATAATTGTCGATTATTCCCTTGAAATTGTAATTTCGATTATTAATTACGATTATCACAATTTACATTGAATGATGTTTATACCATTGTTTGATGCAACTGCATGCCGTATTTTTATATGAAAATAAACAAGCTGAAAACACTCTAACTGAAAAACTTTTACTGCTTTTCTATAGTATTAAGCCTCAAATGTCAAATATACATCGGATTGGTTTCATCTTTAAATTATAAAAAAGTAAAAATATGAATGGTATTATAATGTTATACTAAAACTAAAATTAAAATAATGGGAAAAACCCTTAAGATAACATGTAGAAAGAAAAAAACGAAACTTTAGCACGCAGAATAACAAGTGGACTTTGAACAATTAATTGTCGCTTTTAACGATTACGTAATTGTGGCATCCATAATTGTAATCGCGATTAGAAATTTGATTAATTGTACAGCCCTAAGTTTTTTTCTTTGCTTTTCTGAAAACTTTCACGTACCGACGAAAACAATGTCACAATGATAATTTTTAGCTTCGCTAACTTTCATGCTTGTTGCAGATCTAGCTACATATTTTGAATAGTACATTCAAAACTGACTAACAATAGCTTAAAAGCGTCATTCTCTGGATAATGTCCAGTGAAAGTATTTGATTTTACATTTTTACAGATCATAAAACATGCTTCAAATATAGCTCAGAGTATTCTCCTCTAAACGTCCATACATCAACTTCTGCAGTTGCTGCTCTTGGAAAGTGTTGCATTTTGAAAAGGAAAAGGATCATTGAAACACAAGGCCACACATCCTGAAGACCAAAACATCATTCTGAAGGTGGCCAGTTTAGCAAAGCAAAGGGAAAAATAAAGGAGCATTCACATTTTCATCAATAAGGTCCTGTGTCTTCTGAATATAAGCTGTCAGAATGGAGCAGAACAGGCTGGTTTGGTTTGGGTCCAGTTTCCTGCTGGTGTTGAAGAAAAACTACACCGAACGCAGGCTCTCGGAGCACATGATTGCACAGCAGCTGTGACTGATCAAATGCCGTATGAAAGCATATTCGGTAATTATACGTCAGAGTTCCTATGCTGATGTTCAAGGGGACAGATCCTGTTGCACACCCCTGGATTATGTCAAACTAGCTTTAGCCAGTCTTGGGACATAACAGATTCAGTAGAAGTTTATGACTTCATATGCAGTAACCTGCTCTGGAGCCTGACCAAATTTAATCTCAATTTATGCAAAAGTTCTGTCCAGCACATGAGCCTTGTCTTGAAGGAGCAGCCGTCCCTTGGTAATGTCAAGAAAGGTCTGCTATATCCGTCCTGTTTCCCTTCATGCTGTCGACCCCCTCTTGTGGTCAGGACGTGCATTCGGTAATCTCAAATAGCTAGATAGTGACTAATGGCACAAGGTTTGGTTCAAACTGCATGTTACTCTGTCCAAGAAAAGCTAACTTGCACAAAAATGTACCAATGTTTAAAGCAACCAATCACAGTTCACTTTGTTTTTATGTGCCATTTATATAAAATGACTGACGCCATTATAATAGACTAGAACTGAAAAAAAACTTAAAAGAACTCTCTATTGTAAATTGTACTAAAACACCAATCAAATTAACAAAAATGAGTGCAGACATTATGATCAGAATTTATGCCCGCTCGTGAACATCTAGTTAACAGGCAACTAAAAGCGCCTCAAACAAAACTAAACATTGGCCAAATATTTTATGCCGCTAATCTGGCAAATTTATCAAAAAGCACTTGTATAAACCAAGTACCTTGTAAACATGGCTTTTCCAGTTAGACTGGACCCCAATTGCCAGAAATTGCATAAACGCTAGCCAATCAAATTGTAACTGCCTATTTTCTAATAGTACTTGCCAGTTTTCTGTAAAATAGGCATCATATGGTTAGAGAACACACCGTGGGCTGTGCCATCAGGGGCTAAATCTATTTATTCTGGTGTTGAGTGCATAATGCTTGTGACTTAGTATGAAAGTGCAACTTGAAATCATCCTCACTGCCGCTTTCTGGCTCCTCGCACCACAGGCAACCGCGTGATCTTGTTTCACCTGGCAGCTACACCGAAACATCTCAAGAAAAATAAAAAAGAGAGTGAAAAGGCAAAGAACGACATTAGAAATACAATAGAATGAGGGTGATTCTGTGTGATGAAGGAAAACAGATGAGATCTGGCAGACCTCTGGGCATCTGTAATTGTTCAGCAAACAGGGAGGTTTAATTACATTAGAGCTCATAACAGAGTATGACAGCCATGTATAGAACAAGGATGTCTCCCTCAAACAAATGCTCCAACACTTTTCCCACAAGGACATATTATTTCTGTAGGCAATATATCAAAATCAAATCAACATCAAAAAGCAATTTATCCATAACCAAAAATAAAAAAAGAATTATTTTCCAGTCATGATTCCATCAGTTTATTAATAAATAACAGATATACGTCTTTGGTGGAACACAAAATTAATTATTTTGCAGAATGACTACTGCTGCTGTATTCATATAATACAATTAACTTCAACAATGCAACAAAATGCAACAAAAATGCATCATAATTTTACATTAAGAATATACATATATATATATATATATA
>NW_015505476.1:882185-891225 GCF_001515645.1 Sinocyclocheilus grahami
ACACACATATATATATATATATATATATATATATAATTTTACATTAAGAATAAACTAAGCTTCATATTTAAGAAACAATATTTTCAACTGGTTCTAAATAGACACCTGCAAATGAAGCCTTATTATATTAGTGTAATTATTAATAATAATAAAATTAACTCTTTATGAAACACATCATAACATATCTTTATGTATAAAATGACACAAAGTACTCAAGTTATTCTGTTACAGAAATTTCACTAAAAAAAAAAAAAAAAAAAAAAAACATAACCTGCCTACTGCTGGAATACGTGCGGAGGTGGTCAGTGTGGATCAGTATGGATATAGGGCACAAGGGTTACACACAGAGTAAATAATTCACATGGTTTGCACTCTTGCTGTGCTGGAACACTCTTAGGAAAACTATGAGTCATATGAGAAGAATCTTGAGGAGATTCATGAAGACAAGTCACCAAGTTCCTTAACACCTCTTGGAGTCGTTTCTCCACATGGGTAACACCACATAGTGAGCAAACGCAAACAGAGCAGAAGCGAGCTGCCGATCATAAGAAAAAGAATTCTGTTTAAGGTCAGATGAAGACTGCATGCGGAAAGAGAAGAAAAACCCAGCAGCCAAAACAAGACTAGAACCATCCAAAACTTGTTACTGACTGTCTTTTTATCACTTTGCTTTCTTATAAATATATATACACGATTATGTAAGCACATTTTTTTATAACAGCACAGAAAAAAACATATATCTTTTACATTTTGAATTTTATGCAATAATGCTGTCTTTGCAACAGCGATTTGACTATTTATTTCTTAAGCCAATAAAAAGACTTTGAGGCGCGGTCTGTCAGTCATTTTGCGAACAGATCACACTGGAAGCTGAGTAGACTTAGGAGAGCTCAGTTTGCCGCAAGGCCTAGAATATACTCTTTTGGTTGGGGTACTTTGCTAACTTAAGTCATGGTACCCGTACATGGTCATCTTAAAGCAGAGTTCAGTGTTAAAGTTTGCTGATACTGACATCAAAATTGCGTGTGGTTTTATCTTTTCTTACCTGTGACATTTCTCGCTGATTATCGCGGTCTCCTAACACGTTTCTCTGTGTAACGTTACATGTCTTGGGACGGGGCTTTGAGAAGAGTGGGCGTGTCTAATACAGTAGATACAGGCACGGTTGTGCTTTTTTTCAAATTAGCAATATCACAGTTACATACAATCATTAGAGCAAGAAAAAAGTGGGGTATTAATAACATATCAAAAATCATATTATGAACATTTACTTTTTGTACTCAAATATGCATTTTTTATATACAATATAAACCTACAGTTTACTCTAAAGTTGGGATATAAACAAACTACAGAAAGGTTGCATGACTTCAGTGTCACCACCAAGCTTCTGACAAATCTTTCAATCTTTATTTAATCTAATCGTTATTCAAACTATGAGTTGAAAATTTTGAAATAAAGTAAAAGAACAGTTTGAAGAGTTCAATAGTGTGTGAGTATAAACATTCTGATGCTGTAAATTCAGACTAGTCAGTAGATGATTTTACATGCTTGGCGGGATGATATTTTATGTCCCCGACAGCTTTTGTAGTACCATTTATCAGCTTGTTAGCAACCAACATCTAAAATCACGAGTGGGTATTGATGAAGCCTATCAGTGGTGTGCACAGACCTCCGGAGGGGCAGGGGCCAAATGGCGTTACGACGAGGCCGGCCCCAGGCATGGGCAGGGGTGGGCTAAGCCCACCCAAATGACAGTCTTGCCCACCCAATCAGAATTGGATAAAGATTGCGTTATTTTGTTATGCAGTGATTAAAACCAATCTGAAGTGGACTATTTAAGAAGTTTAAGATATAGCTGGAGACTGCCCCAACAATAATAAAATAACACCAGAAAATTGCAGCATTTTTCTTTTATTTGCTGAATGCAAGGCGTGCTGAATTCACGAGGCTTCAGTCTGCATAGGCGGGACAAGAGCATATACAGGTGCATCTCAATAAATTAGAATGTCGTGGAAAAGTTCATTTATTTCAGTAATTCAACTCAAATTCGTATATTAAATAAATTCAATGCACACAGACTGAAGTAGTTTAAGTCTTTGGTTCTTTTAATTGTGATGATTTTGGCTCACATTTAACAAAAACCCACCAATTCACTATCTCAACAAATTAGAATACTTCATAAGACCAATAAAAAAACTTTTTTAGTGAATTATTGGCCTTCTAGAAAGTATGTTCATTTACTGTACATGTACTCAATACTTGATAGGGGCTCCTTTTGCTTTAATTACTGCCTCAATTCGGCGTGGTATGGAGGTGATCAGTTTGTGGCACTGCTGAGGGGGTATGGAAGCCCAGGTTTCTTTGACAGTGGCCTTCAGCTCGTCTGCATTTTTTGGTTTCTTGTTTCTCATTTTCCTCTTTCCTCCATTTTCAGGTCTGGTGAGTTTGCTGGCCAGTCAAGCACACCAACACCATGGTCATTTAACCAACTTTTGGTGCTTTTGGCAGTCTGGGCAGGTGCCAAAAAATGGTTTCAGAAAATGAAATCAGCATCTTCAAAAAGCTGGTCAGCAGAAGGACGCATGAAGTGCCTACTATAAGCATCTAAAATGCATGCAGGCTATACAGTTTAGTTGAAAGCGTACCCCTTTTGGATTGCTATTAATGCTGAGTGTAAGAATGAAAACTGAAAGTAAAGAGCTTGTGCGGTGAAAGTTGCGTTCGTTGCAACAGTCAGCTCGACTGTATAAGAAACGTAGCGTTCCCCGACATAAACGACCAACAATATCCAGTGATGCAAATTATTCGATTTTTTTTTGGTCAAATTCCATGGTTTTGAATGTAGAAAGTAGGTATGATTCATGTAATTTATAATTGATTATGACGACAATAGCATTTTTCTGTTTTGCGTTTTCAGCAATACAACTGAAATTGAATGGGTGCATATTTTAAAATAAAAATATTATTTGCAGTTCAGATTGATTACTTTACAAAAAAATCAATTTAAATCCTTTATTTATTTAGTTTCTTTAAATAAATACTATTACCATAGTGGTCTGGCCTTTATATTTTCCTCAAAACAATTGGTCCCTCCAATGTTCTATGTATGGGTTTGTTCCCCTTCGGCTAGGGTTGGGCAATATAGCAAAAAATATCACGATTTATTATTATTTTTTTTTATATTAGGATTCACGATTTTATCACAATTCTTTGTCATGTTGATTTTTCTATTTTGCAAGCTGTTTGAGCATTACTGCCAAACTAATTTCCCTATTATAAAGACAAAGCCTTTCAAGGTAACACAATATATAAAAAGTATGGTGGATATTTAGGCCAAAGTGGGTGAAGATAAAAATCTTTGTCATTATCTTATCTTTGTTATTAAAAAATGAGAACAAAGATACACATTACAAATACACATAATATACAAATAAAATAAACAGTGTTTTATTTTCATGTAGGCTACAATAGGTGTATTTAGCAGGAGCATTCAAAAAATGTAATGAACAAATATAAAAATAAAACACTATATATATTGATTCCTATTAAAGCAACCAAACAGTTGCTGGTCACTGCAGTGACTTCCATAGTATTTTTTTTCCTACTATCAAAGTCAATGTGGACCAGCAACTGTTTGGTTACCCAGATTCTTCAAAAAATCTTCTTTTGTATTCAGCACAAGAAATAAATTAATATAGGTTTGGGACAACATGTGAGTGAATAAATAATGACAGAAATTAAATTTTAGGGTCAACTATCCCTTTAATTACAGTCGGCAGCATGTAGCCTACTGTCCCTTTAAGACCTGCATCCGTTTCTCTCAGTTGTTTACTTTCATTTTAGACACAACCAACTGAGTCTATACATAAACCTTGTGTATTCCGACAGTATTAGCACAAAACATAACTTAGTTCAGTAATCAGGCACTGTTTGATGGGCTTTTTCGTTTTCGTGCGCGCGTTTTGGGTGTGCTCAGAAAAAGCGCTCTTCAGAACAGCACACAAATGAAATATTTAACCAGTAAGGCGTTAAAGCAGATACAAAAAATTTACTTTTGTGATTGTGAATAAGTGCAGTGTCCCGTGAGCGTAACTCTACCGCTGAGTTAACACTGACGCTAATGTATGTGGCGTTGTACTGTATATTGATTCGGCGGCGCCAGAACTGCAGCTGATAGAATGTGCGCTGTAGCACGATACAACTATATTTCTTCAAAAGCAGATCGTGGAAACATTTTTATCGTCCACGATCAAAAATCTTCATATCGCACAGACGCATACCCCTACCCTCGGCAGAAATCGCGGACTGGGGAAACGTAGAGTTCAGAGTTCACCAAACTTTGGTATGCAGCAGAAATCAAAACTTTTCTGCATGTGCTTGCGTTTCTTCTCTCCCACACTGACATGCTTATGAATGGAAGTGAAGGGAGTACTAAGACTAGTGTTAAAGTCTCTTTTGGGGGAGTTCCTGAATAGCTAACATCACTTACGGCACCTTTAAAGCCCTCTCCGTTCCTCTGCTGTAGACTGTTATGGCAGCTGAGACACGGGCATCCTTGCAGGGCATATAAGATGATTAAGAAAATCCTCTGGAGGGAATTTGAGTCTGCCTGTTCAAAAGCCACATTCTGCAGAAACATTTTGCCAGCGAGACAGTTGAGGAAAGTCTGGAATTGTCTGAATACCCATTTTGTTTCAACACTGCTGACACTTGCCATGTGAAAAGAAGGCTGAGAACTTCATAATTACTCTAGGTTTGGCATTAATCAATTGATACATGCTAGACTATTAGATATCAGAGATTTTGCCCAACACAAACTGTCATTTGTTTGCTAAGTTAGTTTGCTATTATAAGCAGAAGCAACATGCAAACTAGCATTAAGGAGTGATGGATTGATATGTATGTGTGTGTTTCCTAAATATCTTCAGCTTCCAACAGCATGTAATTTGGAAACCCCATTTTATTATGATAACATTACAAAAATGTTAAATGTGCACAGAAAATGGCAGTAGTGTGATTTAGTACAGTACTCCAATTCTTCCACCTTGTGCTGACAAAGTAACACAGATGCCAAGCTAATGGAAGTGTGTTTCCGCCAAAGGATTTAAAAATATATATATAATTGTGACTTTATCTTACACTCCTTACTTTTTTTTCTTGCAATTCTGATTTTATATCTTACAATTAAGTTTTTTTGAGATATCTGAGAAAAAAACAAATCACAATTGAAAACAAGTTAGAATTGTGAGAAAAAGATTCACACTTACCTTTATTATTTTTTATTCAGTGGCATAAATTATTAAAACACACACACACTCACACAAAGTTCTTAATTTCAGAAACAAAGTCTGAATTTCAAGATGTAAACTTAGAATTTAAAAACTCAAAACTGAGATGTAAACTCAGAATTTCAAGAAAAAGCCATTAAATTGTGAGATGTAAACTTATATCATGATTTTGAGAAATTGTGCAAATTGTGAGATATAAACTGGCAATAGCAAGGGAAACTGAATTGTGATATAAAGTCACAATTCCCTTTTTTATTTATTTATTTTTTCTATGGCAAAACAAGCTTCCATACAAGCTGAATTGTGGCACATATTGTTCTATTCTGGAGGTTCTCCATAAAACCTCCTTGTGCGAGTCCACCAAGTCTTTTTTATAAATGTTTTATTATTATTAATTCCTTTGAAATATAAATCTTGAATACACTTCAACTATACTTTACATTTTCATCTATTTTAATGTGTGGCAGCTCGGGCATGTCAGTGGAAGTTTCACATCATCGCCTGCATGCAGACCCCCAGGACTCCCGGACCCCTCCATCCTCTGCAGAACCTGGCTTTGAGGACCCTTTATTCTCTGATCTGTCCCTTTGAATTCTGCTCCATGACCACAATCTTTTCAAGGGTCTCTTAATGACCCGCCTGTGATTGGGGGAAGTGCAATCCAAACTGAAGTGCGTTTCCCGCAAGCATGCCTGACTCCATGGCTGCCTTGCAAGTGTGGCGTCCCTTTAGCCGTGCCAGACAGTGAGCCTAATACAGTGAAAATGTGATCTTGCATTTCCAGGGATAATAAATAAATTGGTTCACAGTCCGGTGTGTCCAAGTGGTTTTTGTGGAACTCATTTGCCAGCGAAAGTACTTATTTTGGGTCTATCTCAAGTCGAATCTGCGGTAAGAAATGTACCCCTGTATTTCATCACATTTCAGCGACTATGTGATTTTATAACAAACTTCCCTTTAGATATGCTGTCGGTGGAATTGCATTTTGTGATTCAATCCTTAGACTCCAAACATAAAATTGTAACATTGTCAGGCCATGTATAGGAAGTCAGAGGCCTCGTAGACAAGAAAACTAAACATCTTTCATCAGATCTTGATTTTCACTTATAAACAACATACTATAAAACTTAAAGTAAAGAAAATTGAAGGAATAAATTGAAGGGAACACAATTCGTCAATAAGTTCAAAATGTAAATGTTTAGAGAACACACAATATTAGAAAACACTTCAAAGTTTGAAAATACAACTTCTAACCGATCTCAACTGTTACTGTAATTCTGATTGCACTGCAAAAAAAGTGCTGTTCTTACTCAGAATGTTTTTTCTTGTTTTCCAGTACAAATGTCTAGAGATTCTTAAATCTAGATACATTTACTTTAGAAACACAATGACATGAGATAAGAAGTCTTGTGGATCTGCCAATGGGCTCATAAAAATCTACTTAATTCAAAGGGAATAAGTTTTAATACCTCATTGATAGATGATATCCAGATATTCGTATTGGATAACAAGACAAAAATACTCTGAAAGATATGAATTTGTAGCAATGCATGCAACATTTGCCATGCCATGACTATGAATTTAAGATCTTTTGCTCTTTAAGGCCTTAATTTGTGGACCCTTCCATTTTTGCACAAGACCTTCAGAAACTCTGTATACAAACAAGCATTGGATTTACCTGGTCATGTGGCAGACAATTAAAAACAATCATTAAGCAGAACATGTACAAAGGAGTTCACATGGTTACAAATTTGCTTATTACATTAGTGACCTAGAAATAGTGATTTTTTATAATTCATTTTATGACACAGTGCTCCTTTGTTTTAAACTTATCAAAAGCACAAGACAAAAAATTTTATTTTCATGCTTTTAATTAGATCCTGAATCACAGATTTTCCCCAAAATCTGTTCAATCCAGAAACTCCAATAGTTTTCAGATGTATAAACATTTTATGGTTATTATCTGCATTTGAAAATGTTCACAATACTTTGAAATACAAAAAACACATTGGATCATTTGTGACATTTAACTCTTGAAAAAATAAATATTACATCAGTTTGTAAGGAATGTAAAGGCAAACCAAACTATAAAGTATATGCAGCAATGCATGTGGCATTTGAAGTGCTCTATAAGCTAATGCTTTTACTGACATGGCAGATATGAACTTACATTCTTATATCACAGTCATTCTGTTAGGATTGTTTGCCCATCACAACCAAATGACATTAACTGTACCTCAGAGCAGAGAACTTCAATCTAAAACACAGAAAAACAATCTCCATGGATATTATTGTTCCCAACCGAAACAAATTTGGCCCATATTTCTATTATGCACGGTGTTAACATTCACATTTTCTTTTAAAATAACATTTACTATGAAGAAATAAACATCCTGTGCCCTCATTTGACGAGAGCGTTCTCTCCATTCTTCAGGGTTTCCTTGCCCGGCTTATCAAGAATTTACTGAGCATATCTGGGCATTGGGCCACCTCTCCAGTACCCTGAAACTAACCCTTTTAATAGTCACTTCAAATCCTTTCTTTAAGCATTTGGCTGAAAGTGCACTTCCAGCGGTGCTTGAACTTAATCTCTAAATGCTGAGCCAATCACAAAGCTGGAGAAAGTTGAAGTGTAGAGTTGAATAGCCAATTAACACAGCCCTGCATGCTAATGAAGCCTGCTGAAGAAGTTTGTCTTTTACCAAACTACAATGAAAATCATGTCCATATAATGAGAACTTGCTCACACAGCAATTTCCACTAATTACATCTGATAGTAAGGAGCTATATTCAGGCTTATTTATTATTAGATTGGAATTAAATTACAGCCATAAAACTTTTGAGTTTTTATAAATATCCCTTTGACCCCAAAAAATAGTAAAAATAAAATAAATGCCAGTTGATTTTTAATTGCTATTACATGATATACTAATTCATTAAATAAATCCAAATCGCATATGTAATAAAAAAGGAACGAATGAATGATTGCATGCATGCATGCCAAAAATTAAAAACAAAAACACCCGTGACCTTGCCTTGGTGAAGTAAGAGTGAATAATACATTGTTTTTGATTTATTATTATGTCTCTGTGTATCAAATGCCACAAAGTATTATTCCTATCAATGCATAAACCGCACAAAGACTTTTTTTGGGATCTCTTGGTATCAGATTTATATGCTGATTTCTGAAAATTCCTCATGATCACAAAAAATATCATCGGAATATTTGCCCCAATAACATTCCTCATCATCTCTATAATCTCATTTATATCCGCTGCGGTGATTATTGATTTCTAAAGAGCATAAAATTGTGCCTCTTTCAGTCTTTGACACAATCTGGGCAACACACAACAGGACAGAACGAGTTTCCATTTCTAGAGAGCGAGTGATTATAGTTCAGTCCCACAGAGATCAGTCCTGGATGAAAAATTTTATGAACTTCGTAAAGAACCAGCTATGGAAGTCTATCAGACACATTTCAACAGACTTTCTACAATAATAAGTATTTCTGTATTTTTTGCAGCATATGCTGTCACATATAAAACACTTATGCAATGGTCAGACACTCTCTGCCAGCTTGTAAAACTCCAAGAAGTAAACATTCAAAGAGCCTGCTAACGTCTCGGTTACGTATGGTAACCCTCGTTCCCTGAAGGAGGGAATGGAGGCGTCACGTCGGATGACCGACGAATTGGGATCTCGCTTAGAGGGACCAATCCACTTCGAGTGTAAACTAAACGAGCCAATGCACA
>NW_015505476.1:891292-892967 GCF_001515645.1 Sinocyclocheilus grahami
CCGAGGGGACGGAGGAACTCAACAGGGTCTACTATATGGACTCTTTGGAGTGGTTTAGCAAGCCGACCCGAAGCTGTGGCCTCTCAGTGCTTCTACCCGTTTGAGGTGAGAACACAGGAGGATACCGGCTCCACACGAAGGCTATATAATCTAGCGAACATGTTAGGGGACACCCAGCCCGCAGCCCTACAGATATCCGCCAGCGAGGTGCCACGAGGCAGCGCCCAGGAGGATGCAACACTTCTGGTTGAGTGAGCTCACAACCTGAACGGGCAGGGCACACCCTGTGCCTGATAAGCCAGGGTGATGGCATCCACTATCCAGTAGGCCATCCTCTGCTTAGAGACGGCATTCCCCTTCTGCCGGCCTCCGTGACAGACAAAGAGCTGGTCTGAGGTCCTGAAGCTTTGCGTCCGGTCAACGTACCACCATAAGGCTCAGACGGGACAGAGCAAAACTAAGGCTGGGTCTGCCTCCTCCAAGGGCAGCACTTGGAGGTTCACCACCTGATCCCTGAAGGGGGTAGCGGGAACCTTGGGCACATAGCCGGGCTGGGGCCACAGGGTTACCTGGGAATCAGCCGGTCCGAACTCTAGGCATAAATCGTTGACCAAAAATGCATGCAGGACCCCTACCCTCTTGATGGAGGTCAATGCCAGCAGGAGCAAAGTCTTCATCGAAAGGAACTTCAGCTCAACCGTCTGCAAAGGCTTAAATGGGCCCTGTTGTAGTGCCGTGAGCACTAGAGTCAGGTCCCAAGAGGGTATAGAGGGGGGCCGTGGAGGGTTTAACCTTCTCGCCCCCTTAAGGAATCTGACGACCAGGTCATGCTTCCCCAGCGACCTCCCTTCTACGGGGTCGTGGTTAGCAGCGATTGCAGCGACATAAACTTTAAGGGTGGAGGGAGACAGCCTTCGCTCCAACCCTTGCTGCAAAAAGGACAGCACAACTCCGATCGGGCATCTTCGGGGGTCTTCTCGGCGAGAAGAACACCACTCAACGAACAGGTTCCATTTGCCACGCCCACCTCGGGACTCGGCCATGGAGCCAGTACTGCAGCGGCCTCATATGGAGCAGCCCTAGTATGAATTGAATGTATTCAAGCAGTTCAACACCGACTGAGCACGTTCCTGCGTGAGGCGTGCTGTCTGTTCGACCGAGTCCAACTCCATACCGAGAAAAGAGATCATCTGCGTCGGGGAGAGTTTGCTCTTTTCCCAGTTGACCCGAAGGCCCAACAGGCTGAGGTGTGAAAGTACCAAATCCCTGTGTTCGCACAACTGATCCTGAGACTGAACGAGTATGAGCCAATCGTCGAGGTAGTTGAGAATGCGAATTCCCTGTTCTCTCATGGGAACAAGGGCTGCCTCCGTAACTTTCGTGAAGACACGGGGCGACAGCGACACCCCGAAGGGCAGGACCCTGTACTGGTATGCCCGCCCCTTGAACGCGAACTGCAGAAATGGCCTGTGGCGCAGAAGGATCGAAACATGGAAGTACGCGTCCCTCTGGTCGATCGCTGCAAACCAATCTTGGATACACCTAAAGATGCATTTCTGCGTGAGCATCTTGAACGGGAGCCTGTGAAGGGCCTGGTTCAAGACGTGCAGATCCAAGATCGGTCTCAACCCACCGCCTTTCTTGGGTACAATGAAGTAAGGGCTGTAAAACCCCG
>NW_015505476.1:893003-893669 GCF_001515645.1 Sinocyclocheilus grahami
CGCGGAAGAACGCAGGGACCCGGCCCGGGCATCTCATTGCCGGTCCGAGGCGGGGTCTGGGTGTGTGTAACACTGACCTGTGTTTGAGCAGAGGGTGCGTGGCTAGTCCGTTGGTTCGTCCTCCCGATCCGCCCACTGCTGCTCACTGGCGAGAGAGGAGGGTGAGTGTGATACGGCTCTGGATCGTTCACAACCCCCCGTCCCTTCAGGGGACCCAGAGGTAGAAGAAATTGCTCTTTTGTCGAGTATTTGGGTACCACTGACCGCGAGGCCAGTGGAGGAAAAAAAGGAAACAAAAGATTCTCCGCCCGGCCCTCCTCCGGGGGAGGGAGTGGTGCATTCACCATCTCCCGAAGAGCAACTCCCTCCATCTCTGGGTCGCCCGTCTCAGGGCCTCTTGCTCTTTTGCTTACCACCAGGTCTGGCGGTGGCCTGGACGGGCGGGGCGGCTGCCCCACGGCCGGCTCCTCGGTGCAGTTTTGCTGGAGGCTGCTGCGGATGCTAAGGGGAACAGCGGTTTCCCCCGCGAAGTGGTAGCCGCATTTGGACACAATTGCATCGCAACCGACCGCTCCACCTGGGGAACTCCCGCATACCCCCGCGCTGGACCCCCATCAAGGGTGGTGAGGGAGGATGAGCCACCGGGCCGGTTTCTGGCTGTGAAAG
>NW_015505476.1:894299-899078 GCF_001515645.1 Sinocyclocheilus grahami
GACCCAGCGATCTCATCATGCACCTCCGGGAAGAAAGGCACTGGGGTGGGGCCCTGAGAACCAGCGCGCACCACCCCGAGAAACCAATCGTCCAACCTTCAGGGTTCGGGACGCGGTGGAAGATTCCACTCGAGCCCGACACTCTAGGCGGCCCGGGAAAGCATAGCCATCATTTCAGGGTCCGTATCCGGCACCGCTGACCGCCCAGAGGGCGGCAATGCTGACGGATCTTCATCCCCGGAGAAATCCGGCTCACCCTCCAATGCTGCAAACGACATCCAGTCGTCGGGGGGAGCCTCGGAAGAAACAGGTGGTACCCCCCGGGAGGCTCCCGCCTGCTCTTTTGAGATCTCCACCGGTTTCGGAGTGCTGGCTGGCTGGGGCATACACGGAGAGGAATTCCTCACCGTGACCGTAAGACCAGTCCGCCCACTGCCAGAAGAAGGGCGCCCCTGGCTGCCGCCAGAGGGAACCCCAGATCTAGGCAGTGGCACGGGCACTCCGCCCCCTTGCAGGTAACAGAGTCTGGTCCACAACTCCGAGATTCGTCGGTCATCCGACGTGACATCGAGAGTGACCGACTGAAAGGGAACCATATTTAGTTAGCTTTCTAGATTTACTGTAACCACTGTTTGCTGTGTCATTTGTATGCCGCCCATCTGATGAACTATTCCTGGCCTGTTTTCTTTTTCTCTCCACTGTACTAAGGTCTAAAGATAACTCATCAAACTAACCCATTGGAGGAATTTTGAAAAAAACATTTTTCATAATTCATATTTTCATAATATAGAATCTATCTATCTATCTATCTATCTATCTATCTATCTATCTATCTATCTATCTATCTATCTATCTATCTATCTATCGATCTATCTATCTATCTATCGATCTATCGATCTATCTGCTTTTTCCAACACAGACAATACAAAAAGGAAAGCCAACTGAAATGCACATTCGGTAAAATGTATAAAACCTGAGCTAATAGATAAAGATCTATTAGTAAGTTTGCTCAGTTTGGGCGGCTGTAATATGGCAGTACGGCCCCCTGCTGCTGGGTGGCTGTGGGTTGAATTTTGGGCCCCACGGTGTGACAGCGAATGATAGAAGGAGACAGAGAGAAAGCCGGTTTCTATTCACATCCAGCGGCAGCATTAGCATATCTCAAACAGCACAGCCCAAAAGCCCTGACCACCTGTAGATGAATCTTTTTTTTCACCTTCTGATTATTTCCTAATAAAGTGGAATGTGAAAGGCCGGGGCAGAGGATGTGTGTGGAAAATGTGTGTGTGTTCTCTTCTCTAAAGATAAACTGAATGAGCTCAGTGCACTCCACACATGCATTGTGCTGCAGGACAGTGCGTGGTCTGCCTGTAGAAGTGTCTGCGAGGGGGGTGGGCTGTGGGGGTTCCGCCCACTGCGCAGCAGTTGGCGGTGACTGGGAAGGGGGCGGGGCTTAGAGTGGACAGGGGAAACCAGTGGGAGGTGGGTGGGCGAGATTTACTAAGGGGTTGTCAGCTCATAGGGCCCTGAGTCCACTGGCTTTTATACACTAGGTGCACTTGAGTCAAGCTAGAGAATAGCTGAGCTCTGAGATCTGCCACTACTGCCTGCTACCAGGAGTTTAAGTGCATTAAACTGCAGGACAACCAGAAGGAAACAGGGAAAAGCCAGCACTTTTTGTCCTTTTTCTTTTCAAACACAACAAAAAAAGGATTAAAATTCATCTTTTTGAACCACCTCCCCCAATTCCTCTTCTGAATTACACCAGGACTTTAAAAGCATGGCAGAGCAGAAGAGGCAGGTGTCTCTGACCCAGGCTGTGACCCTAGCGCTGGTTCTGCTCACCTCAGTCGCTTCGGCAGAGGAGTACGACTACTACAGCTGGCAATCGGACAATTTCCACAACGGCCGCTTCTATGCCAAGCAACCACAGTGTGTGGATATTCCAGCCGACCTGCGGCTCTGCTATAACGTGGGCTACAAAAAGATGCGCCTGCCAAACCTACTGGACCATGAGACCATGCCTGAGGTCAAGCAGCAGGCGGGCAGCTGGGTGCCCCTTCTGGCAAAGCGATGCCATGCTGACACGCAGGTGTTCCTCTGCTCTCTTTTTGCTCCAGTGTGCCTGGACCGACCCATCTACCCCTGCCGGTCTCTGTGCGAGGCGGTGCGGGACAGCTGCGCTCCGGTCATGGAGACCTACGGCTTTCCCTGGCCGGAGATGCTGCAGTGTGAGAAGTTTCCCATCGACAACGATCTGTGCATTCCCATGCAGTTCTCTGCGGGTCACGCTACTCAGACTCCAGGTAGGATCTAAAAGAATATTGTATTATTGATTCAAATGTTATTGATTCATTCAAAGAAAAACTGAAATTAATTTACACAGGGGACATTTCATGAAATTTTCACAAAAATAAGTAAGATAAAAAATAAAAATAAAATGTTTTAATAAAACACAGAAATATCCAAGTTACATTTCATCATATCCATAATATTTAAGCATGGTTTCTTAATTACATTTTTTATACGATATAAAAAGCATCATTGCTTCAGTCTTGCCTTTTTGTTTAAAAAGTGGAAAAGTTATAATCATTAAGTCTCCATAAATCTATACAATAGGACCCATTGGTGGACTTCCTCTTGCTTTATTTAGCCTGAGGCTCTTGAGAAAGTAAAATTAAGGAAAGCTCTCGGAAGGACAAAAAATTTTCACTATCTAAAGCAAACATCTCATGTGGAATGTGGAGAAGAGCATTCCTGCTGCGCCCTGCCTCTCTCTCTTTGTTTAATCGTGCATTTAGGTTCCCAATTAGCCAGGCAGCCAAACCCTTTGGATCACTAATTAGTCTGAAAAGTTGTACATTACTTTGTCTCACTGAGATGAGAAGGACTATTGTTACAGACAGAGGAAGGACAGGAGTAGTTAGTGCTCAAGGGAAGTTTGAGGATGGCGTTGAGCCATACTAATAGCACAATACGCTATAAAAATGGAGCCAAATAAACAATTATGCATACATATAAAAACTAAAATTTTAAAAAAATTGTTTATTTTCTGAACAATTTGTACGTTTTAAAAAGTGTTTATAATTTTTTTCATTGTTTTATATAGGGATGTGTCATTTGTGCAACAAGTGATACACAAATGACACATCCCTATACAAAGCAATGAGAAAAATATGAATGCATCATACTGTATGCTGTACACACAATGAACCACATTTCCTGTACAGTGCAGCTTTCCTTTTGAATTAAAAATATATAAATAAAAACAAACATAACAGCTGGACTATTGTCAAATGGCATCTAATGAAACTTTATTCAAAAAACATTACACAGAACAGAAAGGTTTAATTGATAATAATAATAATAATAATAATAATAATATATAATAAATTAAATAAATGAAAATCTAAAGAAAGAAATACATTCAAAATTAAAGCTATTTTTTTATTATTATTCTAAAAATGCAAAATAATTAGAGGTAAAATTAAAGATTTTGGTTAGTCTGTAGTCATAATTAGCTTTATATAAAAACAATATAAGTCCGGTATGCCTCCAAGTAAATGTGTGCGTAAACATGCACACAGCTTCTCTTTTCACTACTAAGATTTGATGGATTACAATGTTCTCAAAGAAGAAAATAAGTGGCTTTTGAAAAAATGTGACTCCACAACACTGTTCCTCTTCAGGAACTCGAGCTGCGTCGGAAACGCTAGGGGAACGCCCTTCAGTGTGACGGGCTCTGAACCTCGTGTGTAATCAGACCAATAGATGGGCGAGACGTCACGGCGGGTGACGTAATGACCAGGAAGCTATAAAAGCACGTGCGGTGAGACCAGCGTCAGCTTTTGTCATTCAGCAAGCGCTCTGTGTGTGTATCAGTCTGATATCTGTTTGTGAGTATTATTTAGTGTTGTCTGTCACGAAATCTAAAGCAAGACAAAACCAGACACTAAGGCGAGGGCAGGCAGCGTTCAGGCTGTGTGTTCTTCCCTGCCCGCGTTACTTTACGGGTGGGGATACACACAGTTTGTTTGTTGTCTGCTTGAGAGCAAGCACGCAGAGTCAGCTCTCGGAAAAAAAAGGGAGCTGACGGCCGTTTTGGTAGCGTTTGTTACTGCCTTGCTTCGCTCTCAGAGGGCTCTCTTTGAGGAGAGAGCTTTCACTAGCGTTTCTCGCGGCGCCGGCCCCGCTTTCGCCGAGGCGGAGCGGCGGCTGTGCTCATGGGTTTCGCGTATGGATCCGGTGGAGGGAATGTAGACGGGCGCGTCCCTATCTACTTCCTTAACCAACAGATCCAGCGCCCGCTCTCGGGGTTTCGGAAGCCCGCGCTGCGGTACTTCCCCCCCAGGGAGAGGGCGCGACGCTCCGCCTGTCTTTCTCCGAGGAGATTGATACGGAGGGCGTCAGAGGGCTCGCCATTTGCACAAACACCAGTTACACAAGCATATTATGCCTGATATTATAATCAACAGCATCAATGGGGAGCGGAGCTCGCGCAGTCGGCTCTCGAAAAAAAAAAAGAAAAAGAAAAAAAAAAAAAAGGCCCGCTGTGAAGCGCTCCGCTCTCGCCGGGCGTGCTCCGAGGAGTGTGTCCGTGCCTGTGATCTTGCGATTGCAGTCCCGCTGCTGCTGAGGCACGGCAGCCACTGAGTTCGTGGGAATCGCATATGATCTGGTGGACGGGTTGGAGACGGCTCGTCCTATCTCCACCCGGGTTCCCTAGATCTAGAGCTCGTTCTCGAGGCTGGAAGCCCGCGCTGCGGTTCTTCCCCCTCT
>NW_015505476.1:899098-899759 GCF_001515645.1 Sinocyclocheilus grahami
GAAACTACTGCCAAATGTGTCTCAGTGGGTCCTGCAAACTGTAGAGAAGGGACGCCAACGCTGGTGGGCTCCGAGTAGGCTCTGGTCATGGAACAAGAAGTAGTTACTCTTTTGAGGAAGGAGGCCATCGAGGTGGTCCCTCCTCATGCGAGGCAGTCCGGGTTCTACAGCCGGTACTTCATAGTTCCGAAGAAGGATGGGGGGTTGCGTCCCATTTTAGATCTACGTCATATGAACCGCTCAGTCATGCGACTGAAGTTCAGGATGCTTACTCTCAAGCAAGTCATGTCTCAGATCAGGTCCGAGGACTGGTTTGTCACGGTCGATCTAAAGGACGCATACTTCCATGTATCCATCCTTCCCACTCACAGGAAGTTCCTGAGGTTTGCTTTCGGGGGCAAAGCGTACCAATATCGTGTTCTTCCTTTCGGCCTTGCACTCTCATCCCGCACTTTCACGAAGTGTGTGGATGTAGCCCTGGCTCTGTTGCGACTCCAGGGCATCCGCATACTAAACTATATCGACGATTGGTTGATTTTAGCTCAGTCAGAGCAGATGGTGGTTCGACATCGAGATGTCGTTCTCGCCCACATGAGAGAGCTGGGGTTGAGACTAAACGCCAAGAAGAGTGTGCTTTCTCCATTACAGAGGACCACTTATC
>NW_015505476.1:900763-946134 GCF_001515645.1 Sinocyclocheilus grahami
TAGTCCTTGCTCCTGAGCGCTCTGCTCCTGGGAGTTCTGGAGAGAGTGCGCCGGGACGGTGGAGCCCCGTTCTGGCCGGGCCGAGTATGGTTCAAGGACCTGATTTCTCTCCTCGACAGCGCTCCTCACAGGCGGAGGGTATGATCTTCCACCCCCGCCCGGAGCCTAGCGTTTCCGACGCAGCGTCTCGTTCCCTCGAGGAACTAGGGTTACATACGTAACCTGAGACGTTTTCATACTTCCAAGTTAAGTAGCTTGGCTTCTGTTGGAAAAAATAAGCTCCTTAAAATTGCAGCATACTCAAGAGCAAGCACAGAAAGAGTGGGACCTTTGAGACGATATCAATTACAAACCATAGCCGTTCTGAAATGACATGATACTGAAAGCTTGAAAACTAGCAGAAGTCAAATGTGCTTTCCACATCACAGCTGGATGGGAAAGTAGCTCGCGGCCAAGCGTTTCCAGCGATGTGTGTTTTGGTGAGTGTGCACATCGACGTGAAACAGGACTCTAGAGATAACATGACAGCACAAACCCTCGCTTGACTCCGGCCTGCAGCCGTCAGCTCCTGCACACACGAGCGGCGGACCAGGGACATGAAGAGCTGTTTTTTCCCCTGTGGTTTGAGGTGAAATCCTGGGACGTGGCCCGTTCACAGCCAGAGCCACAGACATGCATCACGGGCTGTGTCTGGAGACTGACAGTAAATGATACATTCCAGTAAATTACATTAGACAGAGCAGCAAAAAGCCTCTTTAAACAATAATGTTCATTCTACAAATAGAAAAGTCAAAAACAATCCCTCTGGCTCCTCTGAAAATATGATAATATTTGAACATTAATTATAAAAAGTGACATATTTCATGCTTAAAACCAGGTTAAAACCTGAAACGTGTCAGTTTTTATGAAAATGTAAAAAAAAATTTTTAATATGTTTAATATGCAGAGACATCTAATAGCAGTGACATTTGTTCAACCAATGGTGTGAGTTTGGGGTGGGGCTATTTGTTAGCTGACCAATAACAGATGAGGGAATTGTCTGGGGAAACCTGTTTGAAAATCATTATTTTTGCAGCTCTGCTTGATGACATTGGTGGGTTAGAAAGTATACATATTACAAAAAGGATTACATTTTATTATAAGAGCAGGACTGAGACAATTAATTTGTCTAGACGTAATAAGTACAAGATAAAACAAACTTACCGGCTAGAGTGAATGTGAGTGAATGTGTATTGTGTATTCCATTGTTTGCAGTATTCTGGTGAATGCAGAGGCGCTGCTGCCTGAGGGGCGACTCAAAGAGACATGTAAACCTGTCTCTGTCTCCTCTCACTGCACATTTAAACAGACATAAATCACAGCAGTTTTTCATCCTGATTAATGTTTTATGTCCAAAGTGTTGCTGCTCATAACTTCAAGGGTCCAAATGAGCCATAAAATTATGACCTGTGCATAGTTTAAACAGAACATTTCCCTCATAAACTGTGATACAGAAAGTCAGCGATGCAGAAATCGTTCGGACATGGACAAACATTTAGGAAGTCTCTCTGAGGAAACTGTGAGGACTTGCAATGCACTCGTATATATACAACATGACAAATTGTGAGAAGTAGTTAGTGACGGATTTCATCGCTTAAAGTTTTAGTCAAGCTCTTTTCAGTAATAAGGAAGACCACATTAAGTTGTCACAATTAATATTTACTCCTGTAAAACTTTGAGTGAGTATATTATAGCAACATACTTTAAAGTCATGGATACAAAAAAATATGACTAACATTTCCAGCATTACTGCCCAGGAAAAAAAGACACAGCGTTCAAATGATAGTTTCCGACAACATAGTGGGGCATGTTGTCCAGGCATTAAAGGGGTCATATGACGTTGCTAAAAAAGAACATTATTTTGTGTATTTGGTGTAATGAAATGTGTTTATGCTGTTTAAGGTTAAAAAAACACATGATATTCCACATACTGTACATATTGTTTCTTCTCTATGCCCCGCCTTTCAGAAATGCGTTGATTTTTACAAAGCTCATCGTTTTGAAAAGCGAGGTGTACGCTGATTGGCCAGCTATCCAGTGCGTTGTGATTGACCGAATTCCTCAAGCAAGTGATGGAAATGTTATGCCACTTACCATACTGTGATGCCATGTCCCGACGCAACGAGACAAAACCAATAAAACCCATTACAAATGAGGCATTTGTAGCATCCAATGGGGACATAATTACTGATTATAATGACTTATACTGTCTTTTTACGTGTTGCGTTGCATCGCGCCGCGTAAACATAAAACCATGTCTGCATTTATGATCGGAGAAACGACAAACAAACAAGCGCTACTCTACACTGCTCAAAACTCGCGTTTGAATCATCAGTGGCAAATTCTTTAAATATGAAAACGTACTTACAGGCTGTGAGTAAGCATTATTTGTCAGAACATTGTAGCATTGTAACACAGCATTGTAGTCTACTCTCCCAGGATCAGGAAACAGTCTTCGTCCTTCGTAAAATGCGTTGCACACACACAAATATATGGGTTAAACTGTTCTGGAACAGTGTTGTAAATACAACTTAACTACTGATTATTAGTCGTGTCCTCCTTTGGAAGGCCAAACAAAGTTTTTTCACTTTCATAACGAAACACACAGCGTCTCCACGACATGGCGGCGGCAGCAACAATACTACAGCGAGAATCAAAGTTACGCCTTCGTTCTTTGTGTGAACATTTGGGCGGTGTTATGCAAATCTTCCCACACATTGACGTAGACATGGGGCGTGGACAAGTCTTAACTTTTATAAAGAATATCTCTTTGGGTTTGAGACTTTAGTCTTTGCAACTTTAGGGATCGTATCTATTCACGAACAGCTTGTAACACTCCAAAGAGAAAGGAAAACTTTAAATCGCATCATATGACCCCTTTAAAGGGTTAGTTCACCCAAAAAATGACCTAAAAAAGACCTTTGTTTATCTTTATCTTAATTTGTGTTCCGAAGATGAACGAAGGTCTTATGGGTTTGGAATGACATGATGGTAAGTAATTAATGACATAATTTTCAGTTTTGGGTAAACTTTCCCTTTAAATCACCCATTATATGCTTTTTTTTCTGTAACAGCATTTCGTAACAGCAAAAATGTATAAGGTATTGTAAATATCAAATCCTTTTTTTGACCAATAATTTATGAAAATAACCTTGTTGCGAAAACACAGTTCAGCCTTTTAGTTCAAATATATTTTAATTAAATCACTAATTAAATGTTGCTTAAATGTGTGGTTTACATGTGGCCACAAAAGTTTGTCACTAATCACTAAATAAAACAAAAACTAAATCTAAATAAATAAATAATGAATAAATGCCATTCAGTCATAAATAATATGACTGAATCAACCGAATCAGTACAGTAGGATATATAACTTTTAGGTTAAACTTTTATGGTCAGTAAACTTGAATAAAAACAGTTCGGGGTTCCCACGTGAACTACATTTTTAGGTTACCTGACAACAGGTTTTACATCGCAGAAACCGGTTTAGGACTGAACTGTTAAGCATGTCACTAAAGCACTCTTGCTGATTAAAAAGTTTCCTTTCAGAAGCAGTTCTGTTGAGTCCTTACACGTGTTTCAATGAACATGAGAAGGAATTCAACAGGAAATTTAGGGAATAGATTACAAAAAAGCCAGTATTGCTCTGATATCACTCAATTTCTGAATTGGCACTTCTTGCAGAAACTCGGTTTGCAGAATTACCCTTGCTCAGTCTCCTGACACATGCTTTGGCTCCGATTCCACCGGGCGTCCCGCCAGAAAGCCACCCTGCAAAACAGAATAAATTGCTCTGCAGTGCAAATAAGACATTTCAGCTTCAAGTATGCAGTTCGCTACAGCCTGCGAGTATGAAACAAAGTGTCCCCCACAACACGCTCAGTGTGTGCAAGTCACCGCACACGTCACGTCTCCGACTCGCCGAATATTGAATGGATGGGAATGTCTGCTCAGGGACCAATTGACGGTTGAAACTTAAAAAGGGGTTCAACTCCCCACGACCTGTGCACTGAAGCCTGGTGAACTTTGACCTCTCTCCTCATTATCTACCACTATGGCTGTGCTCGAGGCTGGGGTGATAAACTCTGACCCTTAGTTTTTAACCTGGAAGGGGGAGTCTGGAGACGAGCCATGTAAGTTCTTGTTACCAGATGCTTTTGTTTTGTGAACTCGAGGGAGGACCTATGCTGAGTAAATGACAAAATCATATTCGCCACCTCAGAGATCAGGTCTAACACACATCATTGTGTGGGTGATGTCAGTGGAGAATTTCAAGCCTCAGCCAATCTGGTCACGGTTTGTTCTGTTAGAACCACCACCACACAGGGATCGAATAGAGCTTCCTGTATTTTTTGCTGAACATATGAATGACTTTTCCAAACCTTAACAAGCCACATCCCGCATTCTTCCTAATTACTCAGTTAAGCGGATCGATGATGTGATAGAAGCATGGAAGCTTTCGCAACAGAATATATATGCCTGATACTTTGCTTACAAAAATGACAAAAAATAAATAAATCCTGTAGAAAACAAAAACCAATATCAACTGACAACTGTTACCAGTTGTCAAAGAAGAGATGGAGGTAAATATTGTCCAACTACATTTTTGTCGAAAATCTAATTAAAAAATACATTTGATCAAAAATATTGTAAAGTATTACTGTGAAATGTTAAACATTAATTTAAATAAAATTATTCCAAAATCTCCAGTCTTCAGTTTCACATGATCCTTCAGAAATCCTGTTAATATGCTTATTTGGTGCTTTCATTTTTTCATGGAAACCATGATACATTTTTCAGAATAGAAAACAATAGAAAATTCAAAAGAATATGCAAAGTAAAATGATGAAGATATTATCAAGTTTAATTTGATTAATAAAGAAAAATATTGGCCATTATATGATTGTTATGCCAATTAAGTAATGGTTGTGCAAGAAAAACTATTTGCCTGTGGGGTATCTTACATAAATTAATCATTTTTAATGATGTTTATCACTGAAAAACAAGAAAAAAAAACTAAATTGTAATGTTTTTTGTGGTCCCACTTTATATTAAGTGACATTAACTACTATGTACTTACATTAAAAATTAAGTACAATGTACTTATTGTGTTCATATTGTATTGCAAAACACTTTTGCTGCTACTGAGGTGGGATACGGGTAAGGTTAGGGACAGGTTTGATGGTATGGGTAGGTTTAAGGGTGGGTTAAGGTGTAAGGGATGGGTCAACTGTGTCATTATAAATGTAATTACATAAATCAATTACAGATGTAATTACATGCAGGTATTTTTAAAATATAAGTACAATGTAAAAACATGTATGTACACAATAAATGCATTGTACCAAATTATTAATTTAAATGTTAGTACATAGTTGTTAAGGCCACTTAATATAAAGTGGGTCCTTTTTTGTATTGATAAATGTGAAATTGTGTATATGTACAGTAAACGTGTTATACAGTAATATAAAAGTCCACTGAACAGAAAGCTGATACCCCAGTAGGTGTCACAATAAACAACTTTAGCTTCACTCGCCATGTGTGACGTCCACAGTTAAAAATAAGATCAGCAAATAACTATCAGCTCCAAGAAGGTCACGTACAGCTGTTTGCATGTTCCAGTGAACATTTTCACTGTCAAACTGCTGAGAAGTATGTTTTCACAGTGACCTATTAAAAGTTTACCCCTGCATTCGTCTTCGTACGTCTGCGGTGAGTGTGAAATACTCTGGTTTCTATAACATCCTGAGACATCCTGTGTTGGAGAGGCCAAAAATATTTTCTCAGGTCCAGTGATATGCAGTTGTACATACACTAATGACAGCACAGATCTATAGGGATGTGATTTCACAGTGATAAACCACTGAAAGTCTTAATCTTGTTTTTTAACTTCCCTTCCTCTGCAAGGAAATAAAACTAGCAGCTGCCAAACCTCTCCCTCTCATGGCTTCAAACGCTGCGGATTAAGCTCTATTAGCACTGGCCTGCTGCCCCCGCATGAGTCCAGCACTGCAATGAAACTGCACAAAACCAAACCCCCTTCTAGAGCTGTTAGAATTAACAAATATGAAACATTCCACCCTTTGTTTGTTTGTGGTTAACCGAAGATAGGCCTCACTGGTACATCTTTCACTGTACTCATTTATCATTGCTAATCACTTCACATAACAGTTCAGTGCACCAACAAAGAATCAAAATAATAATGCACTTATTCATAACCTTTCAATTATACCTGTAAACAGGAGTGAACAAAACTCACTCTATGTGTTTAATCATCCCAAGCAGTCTGACACAGCAACATTGGTTCAAATAATGGCACAAGTGGCATGAGGCAGGACTGTTTGTTAGACAAAAATACATGTAGTAAGGTTGAATTAGTCATATTACAGGTAAATTATATTTCTGACTTGAATGATGTTACCACTTGAAGCATGCAATATTTTCAGATTTCCCAAAAACAAGTCTTACAGTTCTCTTTAAATACCTAAATGTTTTGGCTAAATGCTCTAGACACTAACTTTCCCTTTCTTTACCCTGTAGTTTCAAAAGTGTGTCCACCCTGTGACAACGAGTTGAAAGCCGACACCATAATGGAGCACTACTGCGCCAGTGATTTTGGTAAGATATTAACTTTTATTGAGACATTACATTTGACAACTTCCATAACTTGTCTCTAGAGGAATAATCTCTTTATAATAACATAAAAATATGTGATAAAAAAATTTATGAGAAAGGCTGTGGTTTGCTTGCATGGGAAAGTGGCCACATTTATATTTAGGGTGAACATAAAAAATGACCTCAAGAGAAAAAACAGATACAATATGAGGTGGTTCTGCTATGCATTGCTTTAACATTACTGTGCAATAATATAAGATTATTATTATTAAAAATAATAAATACAAATATTTTTTATGATTAATATTCATACTAAACTCATATATATACAAACCCAATTCCAAAAAAGTTGGGACACTGTACAAATTGTGAGTAAAAAAGGAATGGAATAATTTACAAATCTCATAAACTTATATTTTATTCACAATAGAATATAGATAACATATCAAATGTGTATATATATAGTATTATTATTAAAAATAAACATCTATATAATTTTATTATTATTTTTAATAATAATAATAATGTCATATTGCATGGTAATGTTAATGCAATGCATTGTACTGTATCTGTATTTTCTCATTTATATATATTTTATTTATATCAACAAAACATTTTATTACTGTAACAGTTTTCAAAGCATGGGACACATTCACAGGTTTGGAATGGACATCCAGTTTTCAACGGTATCAGAGGATTCCTGTTGTAATAGTTTTGGATTCTTTATGGTTCGTTTAAAGTGATGTATTCTGACAGGAGTTCCATTGATCTGTCAAAGGTGAATCTCTAGAATGAGTCTCTGGCATTGAATAAAAGAGTTTCAAGGTTAAAAGTCATTAAAAAAGCCTTCCCTATAGAGAACAGAGGATTACAGCACAGTAAAGCCACACATACGCCTGACTTATCTTTGGCTGTGAGGCCTATTGCTCTTGGATGTGCATGCATTTTCCTTAATAACTATGACAGATGACACTAGAAAATATTGTTAGTAGTAGTCTGAGTGTTTTATGTTGTAGATTTTACACATTAAAGTCAGAAAGCGAAGTCCAGACGTCACAAAATGAGTTATAATGTTTAAAAAATGCCACTATTTATGGCTCTTGAGATATAATACTTTGCATAATGAAAGCATAATGCATGGCAGGATATTACCGCTTGATTCATTTCTTCCCTGATCGCCATATAAAAGGGTTTCAAGGTTAAAAGTCATTTGAAAACCTTCCCTATAGAGAGCAGAGGATTACAGCACAGTAGAGCCATACGCCTGACTTATCTTTGGCTGTGAGGCCTATTGCTCTTGGATGTGCATGCATTTTCCTTAATAACTATGACAGATGACTAGACTAGAAAATATTGTTAGTAGTAGCCTGAGTGTTCGATTTTGTAGATTTTATACATTAAATTCAGAAAGCGAAGTCCAGGCATCACAAAAATAGTTTTTAGAGTGTTAAAAAAATTCCATTATTTCTGGCTCTTAAGATCTAATACTCCACATACTAATAGCATAATGCACGGCAGGATATTACAGCTTGATTAATTTCTTCCCCTGATCGCCATCTCATGCCATTTTACTGGTACCTGCTCACGTGACTTGTTGTTTGTTGACTAGTGCTGTACAGTTTATTAAGATTGTAAGCTTAATTGCGTGCTCTATTAGTCTTATTTGATGTTATGGCCAGTGTAGCAGTAATCAGTGTATCAACACATACTGGACAGCAACACACTTATCAAACAATTTAAGGTTTGTGCAGCATAAGGTTTTAATATGTTATATAGTGCTGAGGAAATTAATTGTTTTTAAGTTTGTTTTTGAGATTTTAAATGACTCGGTTTTGTTTATATGTGATTTGTCACTCTCCTTTTTTAGTGAGAGCCTTTTTATGTCACAGAAAAGTTCTCAGGTCCTCAAATAAATAAAAAATGTGAAAATAATTTATGTAATAAAATTCCTTCAAATATTTAGTATTTTCAGTGATTACAGTTAAGTACAATGACTAATGACTGAATTTAAAAAGTTGGTGATCTATTTATTTTAGGACAGAACAAAGTATCCCACTATAAAAGGGATTGTTGTTCCAAACGTCTATAGCTTTTCCTTCTTTTCAGGGACACAAAAGAAGATATTTTGAACAATGTCTTTTTTCCCCTCCATACATTAAAAGACAATGTGGTCCAATGTAAATCATTATATGGAAAAAAGACAAACTCTAATCTTCAATCAAACTAAATACACATTACACAATTGTGTTATTTTCATTCATTCATATTTTATTTTAAAAAGCTTCTTTCACTTTTGCAGCATTAGTGTGGGCAACAACTCTTTAAACCTAATATGTATAAGCACCATTTTATAAAAAAAAAATGTAAAGGGTGGGAAAAAAGTATTTAAAGGGTGGGGAAAAAAACTGTGACCTCATAGGTTTTAACTCATGTTTTCCTCTCTTTAATGGTGATTTTAACCTTAAAGATGAATGATTTTTAATCACGTTATACAAAGAATGCCTAATTAGGCTAAAGCGCAGCAATAGAGACTCGTTTCTTTAAAGATTCATCACAGCTCTGCACTGACAGGCCTTTGAGTTAAACAAAAGCCAGAATAATTAGCGCATTACCCTGAATCAGCTAATTGTATATACAGTCTATATAATTTCTAACATTATAAATGCTATTAAAATGGTCCAGAATGACTTCAGAGTTTATGTTGGTCTACAATTTTAATCGTTTTCGCAGGCTAGGCTAAAATTTTGACCCAGGTCAGTTAGAAAATAGAGTAGTAATTATTGTTTAATAATGCAAAACAATAATGTGAATTGTTTGTTTTGACGTCACCTGCCAATACAGAATATTTTCAACACTAAATGTTATTCCATCTGTCTCTATTGATAACCCCTCACCCCCAAAGCCCTATTCAAGACTATTGCTTTGGCTCTGGCTTTGCACATATAGGCAAGGTTTGGTTTCCGAATTATTGAAAGAAGGCTGCAAATGCTCAAGGTGACACTTTTCCTCCTTGCCTTCCTTCATCTGCTGTCAGACCTACTGCCAGCAATTTAAAGCAGCTCTTGTGGTTTCGGCTTGTCACCACGATATTGCCCAGGCGTGCTCACTCCCCACAAGCATTATGGGTCATGAGCGATCACCTGAATCAGAGAGAAAAACCCCATGTCCAGTTGAACTACAGTTAGCAGTTACAGTTATTTTGTGGTTTTGCAAGTACTTAGATGTGACTTAAAGTTAATGTGTGCCTTTTTACAGTGGAATCTTTTAAAATACATTAAATCTGTCTGCTATATACAGAGAGACAGATATAAACATCATTCATTTGAATCCCAATTTTCCCAAAAAGTGTAAATAAAAACTGTGGCTCTGGGAGACTTCAGACTTTTTTGTTTGTTTGAGTGGCCTGACACAGCATCAGCACTACTTTCCAAACAACAAGACTTCTTATAGACTGACACTGAAGGAGGGACATTTCTATAGGCACAAGAAATTAATAAAGAATTGGCAGCACTTTTGATTTGACTAAGCAACCACCAAAACAACCTAGCAACCACAATACATTAAAAAGGTCCTAGAATTGTGGCATCGTGTACTCACATTTTCTTTCGGCCTTCTTTCTCCATCTTTAATTTATTTATTTACTTATCTTGTCATACACTCTTTTCAGTTTCATTTTTTTTTTATTCAAGTTTATACTTTCAATTCAGATATTTAATCTTTTTTCCTGTAAGAAATCTCATAAGATTTAAAATAATATTTATGCCAAAACCAAACATCCCCATGCAGATGAACTAAAACTGTTATCAGTGTGACCATTTAAATGTTCAGAGATGCTTGAATGTTTATGATAGTAGACAAAAAAGCAAAGCTTACCTCGATAATGCTGTTAAATTCTCTAGATGTTTGAGGACAAATGCTGTCATTGATTAATGTGCTTTAAACAAGCTTGCAGAATGAGTTCTGTTCCACAGTATCAATTACAGGTTTTACTTATCACTTTCATATTTAATGTCAAATGCAACTTTTTCACTTTTTTTTTTAAAATTTAAGTCATTATTTACAGATACCTATTAGTGAGTTGTTAAGCATTGCAGATCATTGAACCTGTGAGTTAAATTCAAGAACCAGATCACTTTGACTTATGAACTAATCACTGATCAACTGATTCATTGAAAACATCTGAGCCAAATAAATTTATTTAAAAACTCTCATAGTCAAGGAGAGCTAGGAGAATAAGATTTTCTTATGAAAAACGTATATTTCTGTTTGTTGAAGCCATAGGATTAATTAATACGACTTGGAATATACTGTAGAATATGAGTAATTTTGATCACTTTTCTTGTCATTTTGATGCTTGATCTTCAGTTCTATTGAAAAATTGACATTCAGTGCTGGTTCACAAGATAATTTTTGAAAACCTTATCATTTTTAAATCATAAAAAAGGAAATAAATAAACACTATTTAACTTGTTTACCTGCTTGTCATGTGATCATTAACCGACATCAGAGAACCGTGAACATGCAAATATGTTGTAAATTACTGAAAGTTATCTGTATTTTATCTACAGCACTCAAGATGAAGATTAAAGAGGTGAAAAAGGAAAAAGGCGACCGCAAGCTCATCGCAGCACAAAAGAAGAAGAAGGTTCTGAAGATGGGAATACTGAGGAAGAAAGACCTGAAGAAGCTCACGCTATACATCAAGAATGGAGCAAACTGTCCCTGCTCGCAACTGGACAATCTCGGGAGCAACTTCCTCATCATGGGCCGCAAAGTGGACCAACAGTTACTGCTCATGTCCATCCACAAGTGGGACAAAAAGAGCAAGGAACTCAAGTTTGCCATTAAATACATGAAGTCTCATCAGTGTCCCACCTATCACGCGGTCTTTCAGTGACCAATGACTCTTCTGTCTATAGCGGGCCCTGCGTCTTCCAATAACGCTTTCAGAGACCGTATCCATGCCTAATTCCGACAGTTAGTACAGATGTATTTCATTACTCAAGAAATGGCTTTTGGAAACTGCTTAGGACTTAATTCATCAATCTATTACAGCTACATTCTGTTGGAAACTGTCTCTACATAAAATGTATTGTTTATGCAGCAATCAGTACACTTATGAGGCTCATGCATATTTTAGTGATACATTCCTGGTTCCCTCATTCAGAGCACAAGCTATGAGACTTTCGGAAAGACATTGACAACCCTTTTAATCGATGTGAGAAAAAGAAAATTGTGAACAAGAGCTGCAGTCAGTTAATGAGCACATATTTGATTTCAATGGCCAGATCCCAATCAGGAACAAACATAGTGCCAACTGGTTTTTATTTGTATCTTTTATTTTGTAGACAAGGAATACATTTTTTTTTATTATATACTACGAAGATACAGTCGTGATCATTAGCGCCAGGATGGGACATGACTCGTGTTGTGGCTTGAATCGTGGGAGGTAAGAAAGCTGATGGATTGTAAAGTGTTGGTCAGTACAGTGGCCCAAATACTCCAACCGCAGCCCTGTGAGCAAGTCCGGACCATTTCTCTGCTCAACATATCAGCCAAGCTTATGACAGACTCTGGACTCATTCAAGCAGTTTGGTTGGTGAGGTGTTTGTTCATGTTTTCTATTCAGTATGCAACATTATTTTTTTACTAAAATTATTATATATTGCTACAAATATACATACATTACATGGTATGGAAAAAGCATTCCGACATTACATCTGAGTTCACTATAATAAAAGTTCAAATCTAACTCTACTAGTCCTGTTTAATCAGAGATCAGGAACCTTTTTAACAATAGTATCTTATGTTGTTGGTGACCTTTGCATATCACAAGGATATTGTCAGTTTGTTATTTATCTTCAGGAATTAATAGTTCCCCCAAAAATGAAATACCTGTAATTTACTCTCACTCTAATCATCTCAAACATCTGAATTTCACACAAAAGGAGAAATTTACAGTGGAAAATGACTCTGTCTGGCTTTAGGAGACTTTCTGTCATTTTTGGAGTTTGGCAGCATATATACCACATTCACTTTCATTGAAATAGAGCATCTCCAAAACATTCCCTGAAGATGGCAGAATTTTAGTTTTTGGCTAAACTAACCCTAAGGCAAAGTGCTATTCATTAAAACGACACTGCATGACATAAATACACACCAGAACCACAAATGGAGATGCAATGAACTCAGTCTAAAACAGGGAATGTTCACAATCAGATAAAGACTTACATGCATTTCCTTTTGCCAACAGTTGCTCTTAAGAACAAACCTAAGTGCCAACCTGTTTAAACAAGTCAGGCAAATGCCCAATTCAGTGCTACTCTCTGTAAAAGTGAATAGGCAATGAAAAAAACAGTGGAATTTATCTGAGATCGAGGAACAAATGCCTCCTCCAGCCTCCAGTGGATACTGGTATTGTCCTTCATGGATAAGCAACCTCTCATTACTGGCCTATTGTTTGTAGGGATCTGCCAGCTCATGCCACCCCCACCTCACATTCAAACACTCTCCACACAGCTTACATCACACCAAACACAACACCACAGTCTGATCTGGGCTCCCTCTACAGAGTCACAGTGCCGTCTCAAACATCAGCTGATCACCAGAGGTGTTACAGACACATTCGTGCTGTACAATTACAGGATGTGCACCACCATATAGTTTTATACATACAGTATATGTGCATGTGTTTCTGGATATAGAAATATGTACATATACACAAGATTTTAGTACATCTTTGGTTTGGCTACATCTGCTAACAACACATCCTGTTCTAAAAGGTTTAAAAATACTAGCCGGCATGAAATGAAAAGTTCACCCTATATCTGTTTTCTAAATGCATTTAAAATATTTTAAATATGTTGTCCAGTGAAACAATGCTGCAACGTTTCTCTGGTAATGTATGCAGGACTCACATTTAAGCCTTCTTTTTTGAGTGCAAAGCCCACATCTTAAAATCCAATCAGCAATCGATGCATAGAACCAAGAACCTGCCCTGCATTTTTTTTCTTTTTCGATAATGTTACACTCGGTTGTACATCTATCGCTACTTCTGATTCATCACAAGATTCACTGATAAAATGGTACTTGTTGCAATTTGTTTATAAGAACATAAAGGCTTTCCAGAGTTCTTTAAACTACTACAATATAACTTTTTATTCCAGCAGGTCAAGAGCTAAAGCTATTAAAATTTGTTTATCATTCACTCACCCTCATGCCTCTTTCTTCTAAAGAAAAAAATAATAGAAATCTTGGGGTCCATATGACTTGTGTGCTATATACAGAGTCTTCAGAAGTGATGTGATAGCTCTGTGTGATGAACAAAATAAAATTTAAGTTCCCTTAAAAAAAACGAATAGTTCTCTCACCTGTGCTCTATCACTCATACCTAGGGTTGTTTTTAAAGTAAGTTTCTGCACCCCTACCTCCTTCAGATTAGTTTCCATTATCTCTCTCTGCCTCTGGTATCTCCTACAGTGTAGAATTACATGCTCCACTGATTCCTCTTCCTGACACTCCTCACACAGACCCGTCTGATGTTTCCCTAACTCCAATGGCTCAAAGGGGGCCAGGGATAACTTCTCGAGAAGATCCCACGCCAGATCCCATGCTGAGAGACAACCGGTGCACAGAAAATCTCTGCCCCTGTTTTATCCCGATTTATTAACAATTTATGTTTTATGTTTACGCAGGACAATGCAACGCAATGCATAAAAAGACAGTATAAGTCATTATAATCCATAATTATGTCCCCACTGGATGCAACAAATGCCTCATTTATAATGGGTTTTATTGGTTTTGTCTCGTCGCGCCGGGACATGGCATCACAGTATGGTAAGGGGCGTAACATTTCCATCACACGCTTGAGGAATCTGGCCAATCACAACGCACTGGATAGCTGGCCAATCAGAGCACACCTTGCTTTTCAGAACGATGAGCTTTGTAAAAAATCGACGCGTTTAAGAAAGGCATTTCATTACACCAAATACACAAAATTATGTTCTTTTTTAGCAATGTCATATGACCCCTTTAAACGCCTCATTAAAATGACGAATAATAAAAAAGACTAGAATGACAAAATACGTAGCCAAATGACAAATTACAGAATCACTTAATTAAGATGATTTGTCTGACTTGCTTCTTGAAAAAAACAACAACCATACAAACAAAAACAGGTCAGCATCAGGTTCTACAGCACTGGCAGCTTTTAGTAAAATGATGTAAACCTTTTAAATATGCACACAATACCACACACATTGGGCCTCATTCATGAAACATGAGCAGGACTAATTTTTGTGCAATTCGTTCATAAATCCATCTTTGCGTAAATTGTTGCATTGAATTGACAATGAAACAATTTAAGTAAGAATGTTTTTACGGATGATTTGCACAGAAATTCGTTCTGCTCATGTTTCATGAATTAGGCCTGATGAGTACATGTAAGACAGGGAATTACAGAGACAGGATGCTTTTGAGTCCTGGCACCAGATTTTAGCTGAAGGAAAGCACAAGAAACAGTGAGATCAGATCTTTTCCATCAAACGTTTTAACACAGCATGTTTGGAGAGCTCTAGGCTAAGTATCTCTCAAACAAATGATGGTCAGTTTTGGGGAGTAACAAACTTAATAAAAGTAATGATATATTTTTTTTTTCAGTAGCATGAAAGTAATGCATCTGTTTTCGAAATTTACTGTATCCCAAAATGCAGTCCACTTGACTCAACCTTCCCTTTCCAGTGTAATGCAATTTTAAACATTTATTCATTAATTGTTAATCCTAAATATTACATAATGGAACTTTTACACAAAAATTGTATTAAAAGTTTTTATTTATAACTGTAAAGTTAACTAGACTGTCACTCACAGGCAATGTGATAACCACATGAAATAATTGAACATGATCAATCAATCAGTCTGTCTGTCTGTCTGTCTGTCTGTCTGTCTGTCTATATAATGAGATTTCAAGTTTTCCTTTCTCTTTGGAGTGTTACAAGCTGTTTGTGAATAGATAAGATCTCTAAAGTTGCAAAGACTAAAGTCTCAAACCCAAAGAGATATTCTTTATGTAACCGGGGAGGGAAAAATGACCTGATATTTAAATGTTTAATTAAGATAAACAACATATATTACGAGAAATACATTTACAATATAGACACTGATACCTGTTTCTTATAATCACATTGTGATGCTGGCGCTTTAAGCTTTCAGCGATTCAAGATAACGTCTGAGATTTAGTCTCGTGAAAGCGCATGTGGGAGTAGCGCCTAGCCGAGTGTACTGCTTTGCTTGTGTGTTTGAGAGATAGAAGTGATATAAACTGTTTAAAACGCCAAAAGGTGATAAATATTCACTTGTATTCGTGTCATATTCCATCAGAGAGTAGTATACAGAGATGATTGTTTTGTGATTTGCAACCATTGATGAGGATTGATTGCGAGCTCTCGTGGAGAGTGAAAGAGAGAGTTTTGTTTGTGTCTCAAATTTATTGATGAATCATAGAGCGTAAGTGTTGTATTTGCTTATTTCATAATATAATATGCTATGAAAATTGTATATGGTGGGAAAACTATTCGCTGTGTAATAGTTCAGTAATGCTTTTTTTGTTGATTATCAGAGGGGTGATATAACGCTGAGTAGGCCCTCTGTGAGATCCGGATTGTGTTCATTAATACAGGGTGAGTGATTAGTGTTTTATATTGAAGTATAAATCTTTATTTTGTACATTTTATGCAAGTATTTTGAAACGTATGTAACTTGGGTTTGTGTTGAATTACTTGTGTTCCAAATTCAAGATTAATCTGTGGTAAAGCTAATACTGTGCTACTGTGTGTAATTCAGTGATAATTCGAATGATACATGTGGCCTTATGTGTGCATCTGTATTTTTTTTCAGGGGTGTAAAGGCCACTACCGTTGTCTTGTTTTGCGTTTTTTTGTTGTCTTTAAATGCCACACTGATTGTTTAATTTCTTGTTTTATACTTTTATACTTTAAAGAGTGGAACTAATTCTCACTTTGCCTTATTTTGTAACATAACACATCCTCAACCCCCCCAAAAAGCCAAAGCTACTTTTAATGCTGTGTCCCATTGGTCACAGTCGAGAATAAAAGACGCCAAGCTGAAGTGTTTGCCTGTGTTTGGCTCTTTATTGTGCAGTAGGCCATTGGCTGGCAACATTTACAAAAGTTAAGACTCGTCCACGCCCTCCTAAAACGCCTCATTTAAACACGCCCCCACGTGTCTACGTCACTGTGTGGGAAGATTTGCATAGCACCACCCAAATGTTCACGCAAAGAAAGAAGGTGTAACTTTGATTCTCGCTGTAGTAGTGTTGCCGCCACCGCCATGTCGTGGAGACGCTGTTTGTTTCGTTGTGAAAGCGAAACTACTTTGTTTGGTCTTCCAAAAGAGGACACAACTAGAAATCAGTGGTTAAGTTGTATTTACAACACTGTTCCAGAACAGTTTAACCCATATATTCGTGTGTGTGCAATGCATTTTACGGAGGACTGTTTCCTGGGAGAGTAGCCTCCAATGCCGGTTTTCTGACAAATAATGCTGACTCACAGTCTGTAAGTACGTTTTCATATTTAAAGAATTTGCCACTGACAATTCAAACGCGAGTTTTGAGCAGTGTAGAGTAGCGCTTGTTGTTTGTCGTTTCTCCAATCACAAATGCAACTCGTAAAAAGACAAGTCATTATAATCAGTAATTATGTCCCCACTGAATGCTACAAATTTCTAATTTGTAATGGGTTTTATTGGTTTTGTCTCGTCACACCGGGACACGGCATCACAGTATGGTAGGTGCGTAACATTTCCGTCACACGCTTGAGGTATTCGGCCAATCACAATGCACTGGATAGCTGGCCAATCAGAGTGCACCTCGCTTTTCAGACTGATGAGCTTTGTAAAAATCAACACGTTTCAGAAAGGAGGAGAAACAATAATGGGTAACACTTTATAATAAGGTTCATTAGTTAAACATTAGTTAATGTATAAACTAACATGAACTAACCATGAGCAATACATTTGTTACTGTATTTACTAATCTTCACTAACGTTAGTTAATAAAAATACAGATGTTCATTGTTAGTTCATGTTAGTTCACAGTGCATTAACTAATGTTAACAAGATTTTAATAATGTGTTAGTAAATGTTGAAATTAACATGAACAAAGATTAATAAACGCTGTATAAGGGCAGTTCATTATTAGTTCATCTTAACTAATGTAGTTAACTAATGAACCTTATTGTAAAGTGTTACCCAATAATGTACAGTATGTGGAAATAATGTGTTTTTTGAACCTTAAACTGCATAGACACATTTCATTACACCAAATAATGTTATTTTTTAGCAACGTCATATGACCCCTTTAATAGTGAAGTGGTAGCATCACTAATTTTTAACCTTTATGTTCTTTTTAAGATGGATTGAAATTATATTAGAAATTAAAAATGAACAATCTTTGAAATTCAAATTATTCTAACATTTATATACTACTCTTTAAAAATTGGGATTTTTTTTTTTGCTCAGCAAGGCTACATTTATTTGATCAAAAACAGGGTAAAAAAACAGCAGTATTGTAAAATATGATTACAACTGTTTTCTATTTTAACATTTTAAAATGTAGAAATCATTCAGAAATCATTCTAATATGCTGATTTGGTCAAGAAACATTTCATATTATAAACAATGTTGAAAACATAATATGCTTAATATTTTTGTGGAAACTGTGATACATCTTTTTGCAGGATTGTCTGATAAATAGAAAGTCCAAATGAACTGCATTTGAAATAGATGAAATAGAAATATAAAAAGCCTGTCACTTATGATCACCTTTAAGGCATCATTGCTAAATTAAAGTTAAAATAAAAAATCTTATTGACCCTAAAATTTTGAACAGTAGTGTGTGTATGTTTCTCTGGCATAAATCAAGCCAAAACGCATTCAAAAATTGCAATAAAAATTATTCATGTTTTATACTTGGGTGAAGCCTCAAACACAACATTTTTCACAAGATGGGCAGTCTGTAAGTAGTTTTAAAATAAGAATAAGACATGAAGTATCAAATTAACACTTCAATGTTAAGCATATTTATGCTAGTGAAATGGCTGAATAAAATATGAGGGTTATTTATAAATTTTTTGGTCAAATGCAAAAGCAGTCTGAATTATTCTAATAGATCACCAATGCACTAAACTTTTTGGAGATGTTTCTTAGAGCCCTGCATGGGCCTCAAATTTAGGCTCTAGCCCGGCCCTGGCCAGAGACGCTCAGGCCCTAGCCCGGCCAGTGTCCGACAACTTATCAGAATTACCGGCCCATGCCCGTCTTTTTTTCCCCTTCTCCCAAAACAGCTTATACTACTGTTTAAGCTATTAAAATAGTTCAGTTTTGTATGTAATAGCAAAGTGATTATATTTCGTTTCGTTTTTTATGACGTTAATTTAAAAAACGTTTGGAGCATTTTTTGTTCGCTAAATATAAGTTTTTGTTTTTTTAAAGTAACGACCAAGCGGCCAGTGGCAGACAGTGAGCCTATTGTATGTTTGATCAATTTAGCCTTCTCAAATCATCACGACTTGCCTAAAATAAAATCTATAGATATAAAACAGTTCAAGCATATAAAAATGCTTAAACGTTAAACCTAGATAAATGTGAGCTATATCCAATAGTTTGTACGGAGACGCTTTGGAGGACATGGAGGCACCAGCGTGATCACTTGCATTTTTTTCAGTGGATACGCCGTCATTTTTGCTCATAAAGAGCTGAAATGCAGGGCTCTAATGTTTCTAACTCTGCAACGGTAACACGATTTAGAACACAGAAAACAATAGAGTGGATATGTATCTACTCAGCTAAAACAAAACCGGGATCTTATTGTTAGCCAACAATGAAAAGAATTAATCACCTGAATGTACAACTTGTGATTGAGCACTTCAGGTGACTCTTTTAACACAATAAAGTATCAAAATGCCATTACAAGATGAAATACACAAAGTAGGTGGCCAGTTTCACATTGTGATACTGATATACTTTCTCTACAGGGTTGTTTTCATCTTATCTTACCTAATTTTTCTGTAGAGTATTTGTTAGCACAGCTAGCTACACTTTTTGAGTAGCTTGCCCAAGCTGGCTGGCACTGTAATCTATGCCTGCTGTCTGAACTATGAGTCCAATGTCAGAGAAAATCACAAGGAACACTGACGATGGCAATGATTCAAACAGATGGTCTATTCTAGTTTCAGCCAGACACAAAGCTGTAACACATTTAATCTGTGGTAAAAAATCATGATGAGCATGTGACACCACATATACATAACTGGAAACGGAAGATAAAATCAAGTCACCACTAAAAAATAAGATGTTGGTGTGTCACATTAAAGAGAAACATCTATTTGCTAACAGTAAATACTGTCTGCAGCTGTACAGTCTTCCAGAGCAAAAACAAATCACAAATGAGGTCTGTTAAACATCTCAATTGTTTCTCCTAGACAGTAATGAGATTAATTGAATTTCTGTCTGAAAAAAAAGAATTTGTCTACTGGCAAAAAAAAAAAAAAAAGATAATGAATCTTAAAATCTCATGTGTCTCCACTTTGTATGTCTCAAATTTTCCAAGATACCAAAGACTGTGATCAAGTCACCAATTTCATTTTTTTTTTTAGAAATTTGCCATTGCACATCTTGGTCAACCACTCACTAATGGATGTATTTTTCTTTTTATTATAGACATAATTGCATGAATGCCTTTTTCAACCCATTCCCTCAAACCGCCTACTTCCATCATTTCACAGTCCAATCAATTCCCAAGGGATCAAAGTCCCACCCTACATTTTTTTCTAGTTGAATATCCTGTTTCACTCAAAAATACATCAGATTACATAAGTAAGATCGCTTGCGAAGAGCATGACTTTAATTTTATAGCTCTATCTTCTCACTCTATGCCAACAATTGTCTCATTTATTAAAGGATTAAAGGATTTCCATGAGATTCTCTGTGAGCACCTGGTTCTGTGGGACCAGCATGGATCTGTCTGCTGACCCCAGAGAGAGGAAAGTACATCCACCTGGCTCTCGCCCAGTAACACTCCTCAATGCCTGCATTCAAGTGCACAGCTGAACCATAATGCTGTCATCCCACACTTCACATACTGTAGGTGTTCCCCTGGACTCCATCTGTAACACTGAGCTCAGGTTGCTTATGCCCACAGGAAACAGAAAGGAAGAGAGCCTTAAAGAACTTTGCAAACTTCACTTTAAGAAAAAAAAAGTTCATTTGAAGAAAAAGTAGCATTTTTACATTTACAGTGGTGCCCAAAATTATTAGAACACTAGTATTTTCACCAGCTAAAAAAATGGTTTTAAGTCCATTATTTCTCTCTGTAGTGTGTCAGTAAGAAATATCAGTTTACATTCCAGACATTCATTTTGCCATTAATTGCAATGATCCAGTAAGATTTTTGTTTGCACAAGGAGTCTGACAACACACAGTGCTGTTATAAATAGATAAAAGATAAATAATGTCATAAATAGATTTTTTTATCAATTAACGTCTATTAACTAAATTAAATCAACATTTGGTGTGACCATTCTTTATGTTTAAAGCAGCTTTTGCCCTAGGTGCTGAGAGGCAAAACTCCATGTAACAGTTTTAAAGTTGTGATTTGTGAAGCGTGCCACTGTGAAAACTGTAAGTCTATCCCTCACAGCTGCATTTTCATCCACGTTAAATTTAATATGGTGTCTAACCTTACTAAGGTGTATAAATGCATGCATATAACAGAACTCATATTAAACCCAAGCTAAAACCAGACATGCAGACCTGAAATATTGGCAATATCTTTGTTCTGAATCAGGGGCTCCACCTGGAGGAATCTTGCAGCCCAAATTTGCTGGCAAACCATTCTGGTAAGATGGGAAGAGCAGGTTTGTATGATTCACAACCTTTCATTACACGCTCAATCACTGTCACAATATCTCCCTCTCACTTTTTAATTTACATCCCTGCCTTACCCAAACACATCCATCCATTCGGTTGTGTCACTCCAAGGTTATCAGCTGCCAAGCCATAGCAAGTCATGATTACTTCCCTTGTCCAATCGAAGGTGGAAACTTCCAAGGAGAGTGTGTTAGATTCTTGGACCGACCAATCTGGGAAAAGGTTGCAATATTATTTTGCTATATTGTGGCGTTTCTTGCTTTTGAAACTTTATAGGCAAGACAAAAGATGTCACATTTTACCTGTGAATGTGAGCATGTATAGTCAGAGTGAAATGTGATGCAGTAAAAAGATAGTGTCCCACCAATTAAAACGCCCATCTGTTCTATCTATTGTGACTACTAGCCACCTTATTCTTCACGTAAGAATGTACATTTGTATGAATGTAACCATTTGTAAATTTGATGGGTCTTGCTTCCGGTCTTATTTGCTTCCAGCTATTTTTAGCTGTACACAACCGCTTGTTTTGCTGCTTGATACTGCAAATTGGTGTATCTTACCACATTATTTTAATGTATTATCTTAAAGGGATCATATGATGCTGCAAAAAAGAACAGTATTTTGTGTATTTGGTGTAATGAAATGTGTTTATGCGGTTAAAGGTTCAAAAAACACATTTTCCACATACTGTACATTATTGTTTCTCCTCTATGTCCCGCCTTTCTGAAACGCGTCGATTTTTACAAAGCTCATTGGTCTGAAAAGTGAGGTGTGCTGTGATTGGCCAGCTATCCAGTGTGTTGTGATTGGCTTAATACCTCAAGCGTGAGACGGAAATGTTACGCCCCTCACCATATTGTGATGATGCCCTGTCAGGCCGGAGCGATGATTCAAAAACATGAAAACCCATTATAAATGAGGCATTCGTTGCATCCAGTGGGGACATAATTATGGATTATAATGACTTATACTGTCTTTTTACGTGTTGCGTTGCGCCGCGTAGAGGCCAGGAGCTAGCGTGAGGAACGGCCGGAGGATTAGCCTGAGCAGAGGCGGGTGGACTTGAGAACGGCGCGGCCGGTGATTTCGACGAAGGAGCGTCCGGAAGGACATGTGACGACTCCGGGCTGGACTCCGCTTCGTCCACGGTGAAAGCCGATCTGGCGATCCACAGTGCAAAGTTGTAGTATTTCCTCAGCAACCAGCATGGATCAGCTCCAGGCATGACGAAGCAGATATCGTCCTCTTTTGGAAGACCAAACAAAGTAGTTTCGCTTTCACAATGAAGCACACTGCGTCTTTACGACATGGCGGCGGAAACAAAACTACAGCTAGAATAAAAGTTGCACCTTCTTTCTTTGCGTGAACATTTGGGCGGCGTTATGCAAATCTTCCCACATAGCGACGTAGATATGTGGGGGCGTGTAAGAACAAGCCGTTTTAGGTAGGCGTGGCTGACTCTTAACTTTTATAAAGACTATTTCTTTGGATTTGAGACTTTAGTCTTTGCAACTTTACAGATCTTCTTTATGCACCAAGAGCTTGTAACACTCCAAAGAGAAAGGAAAAATTTAAATCGCATCATATGACCCCTTTAATCATAAACACACTGGTTTGTAATGCAAACAGTTTTACCATTTACTGCACGTTGTTATTCCTCTCGTTATTTCCCTATAGCGGCTAGTGAACCAGAAGTCTCGCCCATAGGCTTACTTCCGCGAAATGATTCTTATCAGATGTCGACAGTTCTTTTAAATGAATCACACACATACAGCAGTGTATTCAGTGTAGTCTAATTCAAAAACTAATGACTCATATGAGTCTCAGTGAAGTGAATGATTCATATGAGTCTCGTTTCAGTGAATTAAAAGCAGTGCAGCCTGATACACGATCAAATTAATCTTATGAGACAGTTCTTTTCAGTGACTCAAAACATACAGCACAATCAGTGGGGTCTGATTCCCGAACTAATGACTCATATGAGCTGGTTCAATGAATCTTGTTCAACAAGACAAGTTACTGTTTGAATCAGTCTAATGAATCATCCAATTAACTGAATCAATCAGAATGGCTACTGAATCAACATCTGATTTGCACAGGGTACTGCAAGTTTCCATTCAGTCCGTCACGTTCTACGTTACGTCAGTGACTGATGAATTGGGATCTCGCCCGAGCGCCCAATCACCTTCGAGTGTTAACTAAACAAGCCAATGACAGTTGGCGTGCGTGTTTCGCCACGCGCACCCCGCCCCGCAGCGCGGGTATAAAAGGAGAGCGCGTGCAAACGCACATCAGCTTTTCGCTTCGGAGCCGAGCCTTCTACAGGACGAATCTCCGCGAGTGTTCAAGAGAAACAGCTGGCGTTGGTGTGACGGCGTATCAGCGGGGGTTGCCATCCAGGCTGCTGAAACCTCGGCGGGCTGCAGCTTCCATTCTGTGGTCTTGCCGCGACCTCCCCTGGGCGCTTCAGCGCTCTCTCTGAAAGAGTACTTTCCAAAAAATTCTAAAAGAGCTATTTCTAAAAGAGCTTCACGAGCGACGGGCGTCTTTTTAAAGATGGCTTCCCGCTTGTGCGTTTCTGGTTGTGGTCATTTCCTGCCTCCATCTGAGGGTCATGATCACTGCCTCGCGTGCTTGGGCTTACAGCACGCTGAGGCAGCGCTCATGGATGAGTCATGTTCTCAGTGCGGGAACATGACCATCGCGACATTGCGGTCCAGATACCTCCTCATTAAACGGGGGGGTATCCCCCTTGCCATGCCCCGCTATAGCTCCTCTGGTTCTCGGAGGGCTACTTAGCGATTGCCATGCAGCTTTGCCCGCAAAGCGCTGCCGCCTGGAGAGGTAGTCCACGCCTTCCGTCCAGGGCCTGTAAGTTTTCGTCCGCTCTGACAGCTAAGGCTTACAGTGCTGCTGGACAGGCCGCTTCCGCCCTGCACGCCATGGCCCTCCTGCAAGTCCACCAGGCCAAGGCGTTGAAGCAGTTGCACGAGGGTGGTGCTGACCCAGGTGTGCTGCAGGAACTGCGCACGGCGACGGACCTCGCGCTTAGGGCGACGAAAGTCACGGCGCGGGCCCTGGGTCAGACGATGTCCACATTGGTGGTCCAGGAGCGCCACCTGTGGCTGACCTTGGTGGATATGAGGGAGGCTGACAAGCATCGCTTCCTGGACTCCCCAATCTCCCAGGCCGGCCTATTTGGCGAAGCGGTGGAGGGCTTTGCCCAAAAGCTTTGCCCTCCACCTCCGCTCCGGCGCGGCCACAACAGCAGCCTTCACAACAGCCGCAGCGTGGAGCTGGCCGCAGGAAACCGGCGCAGCCCGCCTCCGCCCCTGCCAAGCCCGTGAAGCGCCAAAGCAGGCGGCGTCCCTGAGACGGGCTGTTTAGTTAACACTCGAAGGTGATTGGGCTCTCGGGCAAGATCCCAATTCGTCAGTCACTGACGTAACGTCTCCATTCCCTCCTTCAGGGAACGAGGGTTACACAAGTAACCTAGACGTTATCATTAGTATTACCCAAGTATGAAATACTTTTTAAATGAATTCTGTCCTGCTGAATTTCCATGTTAGCCCAACTTAGTTTCACTGGTTAATGCTAGTTTAACATATTTGTGACAGTCCAAATCATTAGTGAATTGGTTCGTCCAAATGGCTCTCTATATGTAGCTTTGGAAAAGTCTGAATCATTCTAATTAACTGTTTTGTCCTTCATGGTTCTTTCTCATATGAAGCACTGGAAAGTCTGATTCTTTCTAGTGAATACATTTGTATAAAATGTTTTAAATAAACGATTTGAAAACATCTCTGGATGACATGCTTTTTGAATAGCTTAATTTTTTTAAGCTACGTTTTAAATTAGAGTGCATTATACTGTATTGCATTCTTGTTAATAAAGATTAATTGTTTATATGATTAAAACTGTTCATTAATTTAAGTACCATGGCTCTGATTAAATTATGAGCTATATAATTAAATGTTTATACCCTTATTTAGCTTCATTGTAACGACTTTTTGTGAACCATAGGAGGAAAAGATGGATTTGGGAACCACTTGGCTTGTGCTGTTGTGGTCATATCAAATTCAGTGGCATTACAGCAATAGAATAGGACCTATTTCAAAAGGGTAAGAAAAAAATGAGGCACAAATATTGAGCTCTTGTGTTTGTACAGCAGATTGAAATGATTTATGTGCGACTATGTTGTTCTCTTTTTTTTCCTGCTCAGCTTTCAGAGGTTTGAAAATCCAATACCCCAATCGCTCTCACAAATTGAGATCTCTGTTCATACATGCCATGATCTCTTTCCAAGATGAGTAGTCATGCACTTCAAAGGAATCAGAAGGGCTTATCACAGTTCCAGTTTGCCCCTCTGTTTATGAGGCAGGGAAGAAATCATGCGACACATTTTAAGTGCCAAGAGAGACGTTTACAGCAGCAACCCAAGCCATATCTGAGAGATCTGAGGTTTAGCTGATATCCTTGGCAAAAGAGCACTGCGATACATCTAACACCTCACGTTCCTGGTGCTCGATCGAATGAACAGTTAGCACAAATTGAGCAAGAGAGCCTTTCTTTCTCAACACAGGAGAGATTTTTAACTGTCATGTATGGGATTAGAGGACATGTGGTGGTGGTGAGTTGGACATTCGGGCACGTGCAGCTCTGAAATGAAGACTAATTCATATTTTATTTCTGTTTTGTTAATTTATGCTCTCATGCAACGTGACACAAAAGGAATACACACAAAAAAATGACTTGCTCACCACACCAGTCACAGAAAAGTCATGGTTTCCAAATGCTGATGAGTGAATCCTGTAGTCAACATAAAAATATAGCCCACCCTACAGTACATATAGATATAAAATCAGTTTTAGATTATGTTCTTTGGCATATGTCCCAAAGTATGAAGGGGCCAAATTTATGAACGTTCTTTAACTTTGTGCACAGTATTTCAGTGCACAAAAAAATTCTGAAGTTTTAATTCAGTTTTATTAAATCTTTTGAGTGCTTCTCAATGCTGTAATTTGTGCTTTCTGGTTTTCTTGTTCTTCTTTCCTCTCGCAGCCTATGATCTGAAAATCAATAAAAAAAGTCTGCCATTATGAAAGATATACCAATACTGCTTCTTCACAGTGCATTTAGAGAATTAGCTTCTTTAGTAATTACCACTTGTCACAAATGCTGCTGATGGAGTTAAACATTTTCAGCAAATTTTCATATTTGGTGAACTATTCCTTTAAATTAACAAGATTTACAGAATAGTCACATGTTCTTGATGTTCACATAAATGTTGCCATATTGTTCACAACTAATTAGATCTCCATATAGGCATTCAGGAACTTCACCAAGGTCACGGGTAATTATGAGCTTCTGCTAATGATGATCAAATGAATTCTGAACCTTATGCTTTCAAAGTTTTCTGAAGTCGGGATAAGACTAATGAACTCTTGTGTTTAATTAAATTGGGAGTCCAGTGTTCACTTGAAATGTTTACTTAGTCTGCTGTCTCAGCTTTGGATGTTGTCTAAAAGATCAAGTCAAAAATGTAAAGACACAGCACATTTGATCCATGCACTTTGATTAACAAATAGCACTATAAAAACAAGCAGTTTCAGGGCTGCATGTCCAAATGGGATGAGCTAGTCGTTTAAATCAATATCCACCACATTCAATCATTCTATACATATATGATGTGTTAAACATCACCAGCAGCCACATTTTGTGTTTGTGTCTATTCATTCCTATACTGTAAATGACATCAACTGAAAACAGCAGATATTACATTCACATGTACTCTACGGTGTGGTCTGAAAACTTCTCTGTAGCAGCATGTGACTGTGATGTCATACTACAAACATTTAGCATAAGAAAAAACTAATGTTCTGAACACACCTCACACTGGCCCTCTTCATTTAGACTGACACAGTAATGGGTCATTACTTTCATGCCTACATGCATGACTGTTCATATAAACATTATTACATAATTGATGTCAATTGATTATTTTTAATCAAATGAATTACATGATATGCTAATTAATCAAATTCATCGCAAGCATTTATCAATATTCACTGAGAAAATCCTAAAATTTAAATACCTTTATTATTATAGCAGATAAAATCTTAATGAAAGGTGGCATTATATATACAGTGGGTACGGAAAGTATTCAGACCCCCTTAAATTTTTTCACTCATTGTTATATTGCAGCCATTTGCTAAAATCATTTAAGTTAATTTTTTTTCCTCATTAATGTACACACAGCACCCCATATAAATAATTTTATATATTAATTGATGTATTCTTTTGTTTACTGTACTTCCATATGAATGAACAGGCCTACAGGTCACAGCGATACATTTTAAGAAATCCAGCTTTAACAGAACCCAAGGCTGCTTCACAGAGCATGATAAATAAACTAAAAAATAATAATAATAAATAATAATAAAAAACAGCATGACAAGCTATTAATTACAGAAAACAAGACAAATCGAAAGAAATAAATTGGATACAGAAAGGGAACAATATGACTCAGAAGGAAACTTAATGCAGATAAATGCACTCTGGCAAGAAAAACAGGAAAATAAAAACAGAAGAATCAGAAAATTTCGGTAAATCAAATCAGATGTGAGAGGAATCTGATGTTTTCCGAATACAAATGATGAGTTTTCAAATGCTTTTTTTTCTGGCAGAGAAGGGAAAAAGCTTAAATGAACTTCTGGGCAATTTGTTAACCATTACTTAACATGCATTCTTGCGTTGCTGGATGGTAACAAAACTTCAAGCTAGTGATAGAGTTACCTTCCAATTTTTGGCATTCAACTGAATGTTTATTATTAAGGAAGCTAGCTATAAACATGCCAACTTTAACCTGATCAGCACGACAGATGTCCTCAATATGAAGTGTGCAGTTTTGGAAACACACGAAGATGAGTAAATAATAACAGATTTTTAGTTTTTGAATGAAATATTCCTTTAAAAGAAACTGTTTTTGACACACCAATGTTGCTCAGAAACTCATCAAATGGAATTTCCAAACAGATTTCCTGAACACTCTTCCTATCTTGCACTGGTCACGCAACTCAGATAGTCCTGTTCCAAACTTGAGTCTGAAATAGCAGGATGTAGAAATTTACCACTGAAAAATTAGTTTTTAAAATATGGATCTGAACCTCTTGGAATTTTCTCTGTGATCCAGGAACACCCAACGCCTTTTAAAAAGGTTATCAGAAATTCACCACTGCGCTCAAACCAGAGGAGATTCATCTGTCATGAACTACTTTTTTTTTTCTTATGCAAAAACACTGTTTGTAGGTCTGCTGCATAGATAGCGCTGTCTCTGTTCCCTGGATCTTAAATCATCGGCTCTTCGCTTTGTCTCCAGCACTCAACACCTCAGTATAAAGTGAGAGTGATATTCTGCTGGCAGCCAGAAGCTGCTGAGCTGATGGCCTCTTTATTTGCTCAAAGCAGTTCATCAGTCCCGGGCTAAATGTCTGTCTGCACGTGGACGTCACATACAGGTAAAGTTGACTCTGAGTCATTTATGAGTCCACATGTGAGGGATCAGAGCCAAGGACGATGTCCAACCTGCATTTGTATTGTGATGTAATTCCTTGGAGAAATCAGCTGATTGCTGAATGTGACAGCAGTGTGTCTTTTGGAAGTTCGTTTCTGGATCACACCTGGGGGAATTAGTGGGCGGCAGAGGAGCCGTCATTTCCAGGAAACATGGAACATGATGAATTCCATCACAATAAACACATTTCCACATCCCGGGTTCAGTTTGTGACACATGAGATTTGAGTCAAAGCTCAGGGGTGAGCGGAGACATGTCCAGATCTGGAGACAGTATGTCCAGGCAGGGCGTGACAGCTTCACTGTGTTATCTACGGTCAGGCCTGGCTCTCTGTCTTGGAATGTTTAGGAATGTCCTCACCTCAAGGGGATATTTCAAGTTAATTTGGAATGATCTGAGGGGGCATTTTTCATAACCATGAAAAATCACCTACTGCACAAGAATGCATTACTGGTTTAAAACAATCTCAAGACCTACTACATGATCATTGTATATATATATATATATATATATACAATGATCTATTTATATATATATATATATATATATATATATATATACACAGTATATTTATATATATATATATATATATAAACATTATATTATAATAATATTATAATTTAAAATAACTATTTTCTAATTTTATATATTTTAAAATGTAATTCATTCCTGTTTTAGCAACCATTACTCCAATGTATAGTCTCCTTTTGTTATTTTTATTGTCTTATTTTGTTATAATTTTTAATACTGAAAACAGTTGTGCTGCTTAATATTTTTGTGGAAACTGGGATGCGTTTTTTAGGATATATTGATGAACAGAAATGTCAAAATAGCAGCATTCATTGAAATAAAAATTTTGTAATTTTACAATGTCTTTACTTTTATAGCTATTAATCAATTTAATGCGACCTTGCTAAAAATATTTTATAGTATTAATTTCTAATTTCTTAAAACAAAACAAATCTTGAGTGTATATTTTATTTGCATTTTCTATAAACATAACATAAAAAATAAACATAGATTTTAAAATATATAATTCATGTAAAATTATTATAATTATTAATAATTATATAATTTTTTTTAAAGCTACTGCTCAAAAATCTGATTTGAATTCAAAAGGGCCTAGCTGTGTTTCTGTGCATGTATTTCTTCTCAATTGTGTTATTGGCACCCAGTGATTAAGTGGTTGTGGACAAATTCATGCAAAACTGTCAAATTTGGAAAATCTCAACCAATTTACCAGTTTGGGACTGACTGAGTAAAAAGACAGCTAGGTTCCTCTCTCAAAAATGATTCTCCAGTGCATTCCATGAAGCTTCCACTATCACCATTAAATCACCAATCCCTCAGCTCGGTGACCCTCGGTCTCCATAAATCAGACGGCTAATGAGATCTGACCCGCTGATGACTAGCACAGCAGCAACTGAAAAATGCTCCCTTTTGTCTCACCTGCTCTCACCTCACGGCTATAAATCTTCTGCTCCGTGTCTGAGCTGAATGTCTCTCTGAAGACCTGACTGACGGGCTCCACAGAGACTCCTGCAGCAGGAGGGGGGAACTGGGCTGAGAGAGAGAGAGTGAGAGAGGGAGAGATTAAAGACTTCTGCTGTCCATGTGTATCTATCTGGCTGACAGGCTAATACACGAACATTCATCATGAAAGAGAAGCATTCTTGAGAGATATAACAGGAAGAGGAATGAGGTGTGCCTGTTGGGTTAGACAGAAAAGAGAACCTAAGATTCAAAGATGATGACATAATCAGGAACTGGGATGAACTAAATCAAACAAGAACACCTTCAAAACTAAACTTCCTGTTTGATGCATGCACAGCTACACGTTTTCAATCCTTATTGAAAACTAGGTTAAAAATAAGAATGCAGGGACATCTGGGAGATTTTGACCATTTTAACAATGTTTTGCTGTATAAGTACCAAATGTATATCACAGCATAATATTTGCTGAATGAAATGCTTGCTTTCTTCTTATTCTTCTTGCTAATTTTGGGGTGCTGATATAAACAATTTGCCTATTTTGCTCTAGCATATCATACTTTCTCACAAAACATGATGTGCATTTCATAGCATTTTTGCCTTTGGTAATAATCCATAAACATAACTTTTCCTCAGAGAAAATTCCCATTCCCTGTTGTTCTCTCACATAAAAATCCACCGACACATTTGTTTTTCGAACTGTTTGGACCTTTTTTTGCTTGTTAACAGTGCTTGATCTATGCATATTTCTCTCCCGATTCAGACGGTATACGACTTTTTCACTGGAGAAAGCAATATTATGGATAGAGGAACTGTATTTTAGCCAGAAGCAACAGCTTGAAGTTAAAAATGTCTTAATTGATGCATTGAAGTTGGTGTCCATTGGTGAACAAGTGATGTAATGCTACATTTCTAAATTTTTTGAATCCATCAGTATTGAGCTGGACCTCCATCAGTGTATGGCTCTCTTGTGCCGGCTGACTGCTGGCTGGCCTGGACGCGTAGTTGACAGCGATTTAATCGTGTCATCTAGTTCATCATCTCAGAGTGAAAGCTCAACATATCTGTTGATGGAGAGGCACATGTAAACAAATCCGCTGCTTCCTGTGAACGCTGACTACACCACCAAAAATATGTGTACAAGCCTGCACGCTTTCATCCTCACACACTCAGACTCTCACACACAAACAGACAGTTCACACACGCACACAGAACAGTTTCGGTTAATTCCAATTTTGCGCAGCGTCTTCCAGTTTTACTTTGGAGGGGCTAAAAATATGTTTTCAGATACTCGTCAGCCAAGGCAAATATGAAAACATAAACATGAAAACAAGAGTTGTGAAAGGCACACAGACAGACTTTCTGCTGATGCTGAACGTCTGCTAGTGCTGAACTCATCTAAACAAGTTTAGGGTGTTGAATGAAATTAGTTTGGGCCATCAAACTAACAAAATAATTTAGTATAATAAATATATAAAAAAAAGTTAAAAATGAAAATATTTTTTCATGCCCTTCATCTGTATGCATCGTAAATTCCATTATAAGAAATTTTTCATCTTTAAAGTACCTTTAAAATGTTGTTCACACGACACATTCTTACTTGTTTTAAAAGTTGAGACACATTTTAACAATTAAAAATAGCATATAACAAAACAAAACATTTTAACCGTTGGATAGGCTTATGTTCAATGATATGGAAATAAATAAACAAACAATATATTGACTTTTAAGGCCACTTAAGTCACTTTTCGTCTTTTAAATGCCTTTGTTTGTTACAATAAAGTAATGTATTTGACTAATATATATATATATATATATATATATATATATATATACACACACACACACACACACACACACACACACACACACACACAAACAATATCAAATTTACAGATGTAATTTCCAGTATGAAATATTGGCTGGTATAATTAAAGTTGGGACAGATCACATTTTTTAACATCAGACTGTCTTTAACATCTCGCCTGTGGCCCAGACATTAAGTGTTCAAAGAATGTTCCAGGCTTGTTTTCGTAGCACAGTTCAATCAAGATAATAATTCCAGTGATGTTTTTCGTTCAGCCTCAAGGGGTTTGTTTCCACCGGCTGATTATTGACTGTCTGTCTTTGGTCTCTCTCCTTTCGTCCTGTCGTCTGTCACCAGTAAATGGTCTCTCTAAAACAGGAATTAGGAAAACTAGGCTGCTTTGCTGTAGTAGTGTGCAACATTCAATGCATGGCTAATCTTTATGGACCCCTCTTGTGAAATAATGCTCCAGCTTTTGACCCAGTCATTTGGATCTGCCGTTTCAAAGCATTTCCCATCCTGCACATTTTTCAGTGGATTAAACCTGCTAAGTTACATAGCCTTATTTGTGGCAACAAACATTTCTTCAAGACAGCTAAAAGCTATAAATTGTGAAATATGCATCTTATAACCCAAGCTGATTGACAAATGCATCTGAACTTTGTCACCATGCTGCAAAATATTGCAGGCACCACACACAAAGACTGATGGCATATTTTGTCTGTAAAGGAAATATTAAAGGGATCATATCATCAGGAACTGCCTGTTTCATAACTAAAGGTCAGAGACAGAGTGGAAAATGGTCTAAATTATGACTTTCTGTTGCAAAAACAAACTTGCTAGCATTATAAGTGGACCTCAGGGAAAAAAAAATTAGTTGTTGCAACATTTGCCATTTGAACTAGATGACTGAATGCTTTATGAAATATGCAACACATAGCACTGACTAATCAATGTGTTTAGGCACTGCAATATTACTGGGAAATAAATTTCGGTGGGCTTTTTATTTCATTTATTTATTTCAATTTACTACATGCCAAAAGAGCCTAATTAAATTTACAAATATTTACACTCTCTCTTTCTTATCCACTGTCTTTCCTGCTTAACTTTTAAGTCTGTACATGGTATTATTGATGGAGATGATGGACTTGCTCCGAGAGAAACTCCAATGAGAACACTGCCTGTATCCATAAACAGGTCGAGGGGGTTTAGTGGATGTATCAATGACAAACACTTCCGACAGTTTCCTAATTGTTTTACTGCTCAGCTTAAGGGAAAGGCAGTCATTGACTCCTTTATCAAGAGGCTGTTGAGTAACACCCAGGCACTGTGAAAGCCAACACACCTCCTAACAGCTCCCGGGGTGAAGGGGCCTCAAGGAGAGCAAGGTCTGCAGTAATCATCGACTTATGGCTTTATTGGTTTCCTGTCAAGGGACAGAGCCTTTGAGCTGGATTTATTTTTTTCTGAAGTAATCAGCAGATAAGATATCTGTGAAAGCACCATCTCTATCTGACTAGTGATGTGTACACATGTCACTATGTTTTTGTGTTATGAGACACTCAGAGCTTTTAATAACTCTTTTGTGTCAGTGACGACACTGTCCTGAGGTTAATCAACAGCAGGAATTGATCAGAAAGTGTTTGGAACTCAAGAGACATAAAATTAATGGCTCGCCTTGACATGTTGACCCCTTGATGGTCAGAAGGACTTTTCAAGCGAATAATGATACAATAGGTTATATGTTAAAAATGGAGGACAAATAGACAATTTCAGTCATCATTTACTTATCCTCATGTCTCTACAGACCAGTATGCTGTGGTTTTTTCATGGAACACAAACGATGGACAAATTTTATAAAGTTCACAATGACCACAACTGTAAATTGTGTGTCCTAGAAAATAACAGCATACTGGTTTAGAATGTAAAAAAAAAACAACTCAACGCAAACTCAATATTTATAATTGTGCCTTCTCTTATTCGCCCTCTTCGGATGCTATTTGGGAAGTGCTATTTGAGGGCAGGTGTTACAGGTAACTTTAATGCGTTCTGCTTATAAAGATTCAGAAAAAGAAACCAAATTTGAAAAATGAAGCTCTCTCTCTCTCTCTCTCTTTATATATAAAGAGTACGGAAAGTAAGTTAATCATTTAAGTTAATTCTTTTTCCTCATTAATGTACACAGAGCACCCCATATTGACAGAAAAACACAGAATTGTTGACATTTTTGCAGATTTATTAAAAAAGAAAAACTGAAATATCACATGGTCCTAAGTATTCAGACCCTTTGCTGTGACACTCATATATTTAACTCAGGTGCTGTCCATTTCTTCTGATCATCCTGGAGATGGTTCTACACCTTCATTTGAGTCCAGCTGTATTTGATTATACTGATTGGACTTGATTAGCAAAGCCACACACCTGTCTATATAAGACATTACAGCTCACAGTGCATGTCAGAGCAAATGAGAATCACGAGGTCAAAGGAACTGCCTGAAGAGCTCAGAGACAGAATTGTGGCAAAGCACAGATCTGGCCAAGGTTACAAAAAAAATTTCTGCTGCACTTAAGGTTCCCAAGAGCACAGTGGCCTCCATTCCTTAAATGGAAGACGTTTGGGACGACCAGAACCCTTCCTAGAGCTGGCCGTCCGGCCAAACTGAGCTATCAGGGGACAAGAGCCTTGGTGAGAGAGGTAAAGAAGAACCCAAAGATCACTGTGGCTGAGCGCCAGAGATGCAGGCGGGAGATGGGAGAAAGTTGTAGAAAGTCAACCATCACTGCAGCCCTCCACCAGTCGGGGCTTTATGGCAGAGTGGCCCAACGGAAGCCTCTCCTCAGTGCAAGACACATGAAAAAACACCTGAAGGACTCCAAGATGGTGAGAAATAAGATTCTCTGGTCGGATGAGGCCAAGATAGAACTTTTTGGCCTTAATTCTAAGCAGTATGTGTGGAGAAAACCAGGCACTGCTCATCACCTGTCCAATACAGTCCCAACAGTGAAGCATGGTGGTGGCAGCATCATGCTGTGGGGGTGTTTTTCAGCTGCAGGAACAGGACGACTGGTTGCAATCGAGGGAAAGATGAATGCAGCCAAGTACAGGGATATCCTGGACGAAAACCTTCTCCAGAGTGCTCAGGACCTCAGACTGGGCCGAAGGTTTACCTTCCAACAAGACAATGACCCTAAGCACACAGCTAAAATAACGAAGGAGTGGCTTCACAACAACTCTGTGACTGTTCTTGAATGGCCCAGCCAGAGCCCTGACTTAAACCCAAGTGAGCATCTCTGGAGAAGCCTAAAAATGGCTGTCCACCAACCTTTACCATCCAACCTGACAGAACTGGAGAGGATCTGCAAGGAAGAATGGCAGAGGATCCCCAAATCCAGATGTGAAAAACTTGTTGCATCTTTCCCAAAAAGACTCATGACTGTATTAGATCAAAAGGGTGCTTCTACTAAATACTGAGCAAAGGGTCTGAATACTTAGGACAAGTTCTCCCACTTAAAAAGATGAGAGAGGCCTGTAATTTTTTTAAATTATTTATTATTTTTTAATTTAATTATTTTTAAAGAATTAATTGGTAAATTCCTCGGTAAAATAAGTATTTGGTCACCTACAAACAAGCAAGATTTCTGGCTCTCACAGACCTGTAACTTCTTCTTTAAGAGGCTCCTCTGTCCTCCACTCGTTACCTGTATTAATGGCATCTGTTTGAACTCGTTATCAGTATAAAAGACACCTGTCCACAACCTCAAACAGTCACACTCCAAACTCCACCATGGCCAAGACCAAAGAGCTGTCAAAGGACACCAGAAACAAAATTGTAGACCCGCACCAGGCTGGGAAGACTGAATCTGCAATAGGTAAGCAGCTTAGTGTGAAGAAATCAACTGTGGGAGCAAATATTAGAAAATGGAAGACATACAAGACCACTGATAATCTCCCTCGATATGGGGCTCCACGCAAGATCTCACCCCATGGGGTCAAAATGATCACAAGATATATATATATATATATATATATATACACATACATATATATATAAATTAATTTGGTGATAATAGCATAATGAGAGATTTACAAGGCCACCAACACCAAATTAGGTAAAGAATTCATTTATATTTTAGAGACCTCTAACATATAACAGGTCATGGTTTTACTGACCATAGTAAACTCCATACAGTAATACATTCAGTGCATTCTACTCTATGCACGCTTTTGTGCATGACCACAGAACAACAACTTTCAGGTTATCTCGGGTAATACAGTACAAATGCTGCTGGTCTTTAAAATCTGCAGGGCTGATATTGTAGTACGATTACAAGGAGATTTTGAACAGCACTGAAGCAGAAGTACTGCTGAGATCATGATAACCACAATAATCTCTGTGCAAACTCATTACTTCCACGGCCCAGTATGCACCTCATATAATAGAACACAGGCTGCATACAGACCATAAGGCTTATTGATCTATGAGAAAATTAGCAACTGTACATGTGTAATATCAAGCATAAACAGAGTTGCAGTTCAGAACATGTATCCAGTCACTATTTCATAAAATAATACCTTTTCCCCTTATGTGATCTATTGTGATATGTTTTATCCTCTCCATAATTTAGTTTTTCACCATACCCATTTTTGCCCTTGTGCCTTTAACCGTATAAAAGCTGAAAAATCATGTTAAAATGTGAGCATTAAATATGATATATCAGCTTTTGAGAAACAATTAACTGTGCATCTCTTAATCATCATTGCACTGCATTGCATCATATAATTTGCTAAATTATACAATAAATAACAGCAACTGCTTCACATTGCCTGTTTGCTCAGTTTGGGCCTCTGAATAAAATTTAGGTGTTTTTTCCTCCTTGAGTATGAGATCCATATTTTTATTATATCCACTAAATTAACCATAAAAGCCTGATGTATCAAATATGATACTGAACAAAAAACACATATGCAAACTTCTTTTTAAAAGTTTGACTGAACCTTCAAAAACGTAGTTTTTTTCTTCTTCTAACCATTATTTAATATGTCAGGCATTACAGGGTCAAAGCAAAAATTACACACTTCATCATTAAATCATTCATCTGATTTAGGAATTGCCAAATTAGCATTTTTGCAGTTTAGTTTCAATAAATGTATTTTTTGACTGGGGAGGATGTTTTCAGCTACACAATATATATTTTTTTACAGTACATTTGATCTCTTACTGCAAAAGACCAAGGAAATTTTGATTTCTCATGATATGACCCCTTTAAGTCATGATGCTTTTTTATGCCACTTTAGCCTTTTAACAATAACTCCGTGAGGCCTATAGTGCAAGAGAAACAGGAATTTTAATCCTCTTTGTGCCTCTCTCAGCTATGATTAATCTTTTCAATATTAGGCACGATGAGAAATAATCGGTCTGAAAGGGCCCACGTCTACACAGGAGGAGGAAAATTAATTTTTTGAGCTAGCTATGGATGAAAGTCATACTTTAAGCTGAAGGGAAAAAAACGGCAGGTTTGGTGGGCCTCCACAGTAGTAGAAGCAAAGACCTCTTAGCATTTATTTTCTAATTAATCTTGTTAAGAAAATCCAAGAAGTTACTTTAATGGTTACTTTAAAATCTGGAAGCGTTCACTGTTGCAATGCGTGGATAAACTGAGTGTCAAATCAACTGAAAGGAAATAGCCTCCATTCCTGTAAGTGTTGCTGGCTGCCTTCAAAAAGTATTGGCAAAATAATCTAGACTAATTTGCGAAGTCAAAGAACAAAGGCTGTGTTGATGAGACCATGCCAGCATTCTGAATGGCTCTTTCCCGCTCACACAAGGTTTTTGGATGGACACCTGCATGTAGGCTGCCACTGAGCTGTTGAGATCCAAAGCTAAAGTCCCAGACACTTAGCGGATACGCAGTCCTGATGATTGTTCAAAGGCCACAGAGGACTGTGTTCTTAACCTCAGCATTTCCTGGAATGTGTTTGGGAGCTGAAGGCAAGCACGTTTTTTCCATGGCCCTGAAATTCCATGGCTTTGTCATATCTCCCATTGCAACTGGTGAGAGCGGCTGAGCACAGTAAATGCAAACAAACCCAAACACGCAGTTAAAGGTTTTTAAAGTTAGAACATTATATTACGACTACATATAACAGTCCACCATTAACAGAACAGCGCACGATCTGGAACACTCTGACACGGAATGGCATTCGTAAGGCTGGTCGCTAGAGACCTCTAGCTATATCAGCCCTCAGCTGATTACAGTATACTGACATGAAGGAGGTGGGTAACAGCACACCTCGGGGTCTGGAGAGATATTAGAGGCTTTCAAACAACGTGTTGATTGACCGCTTCCAGTTCTGAGGGTGTAAATCCTTCTTGCAATGCATAAGGGTGACGGGGGAATCAAAGGGCTGGAGGTCGACTCAGGAAGTGTCATATGGTACTAATCCAAACCAACAGGGAAGACGTGAGAAGACAGACAGCAAATTTGCTGAATGGTTGCCTGCATTTTTTCTGCATAAAACCTTTCAGTTTATTCACACTTGCCATGTTAGGTATTGTTAATAGGGTTGTCATTTTGATTTTGAATCAAATGAATTACTTATGCTGATTAATCAAAACAATATCAATGATTATATATTCAAATTTGTTTACAAAAGCTTCTATTAGACAGATTGCATGAATATGGCAAAGGAAAATAAATATGTTTGTATATGTATTTGTATTTATTTAATAAAAGTACACTAAAAGCAATAATATTGTGGAATATTACTAAAATTTTAAATAACTGTATGTAATTTATTCCTGTGCTGGCAAAGCTGAATTTTCAGCATCATTACTCCAGTCTTCAGGGTCACGTGACTTTTTGAATTTTGATTAAAAGAAAAATTCCAAAGAACAGCATCCATTTGAGATAAAAATCTTATAAATGTATCATATTAACATTATAAATGAATGAATTTAATGTATCCTTTCTGAATGCAAGGGGGTTTTTTTCTATAAAAGAAAGAAAATCATGCTAACCCCAAGCTTTTGAACTTCTTGTATCAGTGATTTTTTAGTTTTGTTCTCATTTTAATTGTAGTTTTGTTGATTGTTTTTGTAATTTTTTATTATTATTTGTTTTTAAATGTCTATATAGTTTTTTATAAATTTTTATTTCAGTTTCAGTTTTAGTTATTATCACATCAAGCTAAAATAAAATGAACATGATAAATGTCGCCATGGCAACTCGCTGAAATAAAATGTTTAATTTTGTATACATTTAATTTTATTTCAGTTAAGCTTTTTATTTTGTGTACCGATTTTTTTTAAACCTATTATTAACTAAAATAACCTTGGTGTGTATATAACACTTTTATTCAGTTACTCCCCAACACTGATCTGCTGCATCCTCCATAACCCACGGTGGCACTCAAAACTGGCCACAGCTTGATTTGCATAATTCCTTGAGGGTGCAAAAATAACACTGACAATGGGCCTCATTCATGAAACATTTGTAAATATAGGAGTAAATTCTGAGTAATTTGCACGTAAAACGAACCTTCCCGAAAACTCTCCTCCGGATTCACAAATGCTTCGTAACCTTCCGATTTGATAGTTAAACATGTGTATGTTAATTAATTCCAATGATTCGTAAATAGGGCGCTCGGGCATGCTCATTCACAATTACCATTATCCCCGCCTATAATTACAGCTACGCAAATTGCGTGTCCAGGAACGCAGTGGAATATTCTGGTCTGCTTTCTCAGGTTTGGCTCCAGTATATTGCATAAATGCAAAAAAGACTAATAGGCCATATGCCTAACAATAAATATTCAATAACGTGTGTCCACCAAAGCGTTTTTAGCCAGATGAAAAATGTAAGGCACTCTTCTGAAAATGACCAACTGGTGGTGCTGGAGGACGCTTTGGTGTGCACAGCGGTTTTTCCAGCTGAGACGCTTTGATTGCTATAATTTGGAATATCCACTGCGGTAATGCATTACTAGTATCTAATTTTGAAGAATATTACTGAATATAAAAATGCAGTAACCAGCAATGTTAACTTTTCTCTATTGTTGTTCAGTTGTTGTACAAGCAGGATGATTGGTCGGTGTAGCCTTGTATTCATCCCGCCCCTCCTCCATTGATTGGACGACTGGGTAAAAGTGACAGTGATAAGCTCTGCGTTTTACCCATAGACTGTATAAAAACATGGACGTAGTGTCAGTGACGTGAAGAGGTTCCTGAAGAGGTTTTTGAAGCCTAAATTGGGCGGAGGCGGCTGTCGCCATCTTGGCAGCGCGTCACCGCGCGTCACTCCCGGATAATCGAAAATGGGCAAAAAGGCGGGAGCTGGTTGCTGAAACCACGCCCACCTAGCTCGACGGTGGTGACGGCAGCGGCAATCCACCTGTCACTCTAGTGGCCACGCCCTTAATTATGCAGAACTTTAAGGCTTAATATAATTTAAACGGATGACTTATAAAAAAAATTCACCCCCCTCACAGTTGTCATGAAGGGAAAAAATAGCTATATAAACCAAAATAATTTTTTGAACCAGGCTGTAAACATGTTTTTTTCTGCTGTAAAGTTGGGCATTTTAACATGGGGAGTCTATGGGATTGGCTCGCTTTTGCAGTCAGCCTCTAGCGGCCAGTTGACGAATTACAGTTTAAGTCACTTCCGTGTTGGCTTCACAAGAGAGAGCGGGAGGTTGCCGCTTGGTTTTACCCTTTACCCAAAGCTAAACAGCTTATCAACTCCCAGCTACAAAAAAACAAAACAAAAACAGAGCAAACGAACTTGTAAAATATTACAATGGCAGTGTATCAAAATTCAGTGTCATCAGTTTGCCAAATAGTAAACAGAACGTTTTACGCACCAGTTACACATGGTAGGGAGCAGGTGTAAATGTCTTTCATACCAACTAACATTTTGAAAATACGAACACTTTCATGAATCCGAAAATTTACGTCAAAACAGCTTTACAAAAAACTATCGATTTACACAAAACTTTGTTCTGCTCGTGTTTCATGAATGAGGCCCAATGTGTGCAAATAAAAAACACTATCGAATCCACCCCTTAAACATGCCTGTAGGTGGCAAGGATGATGTCCCCTGAACTTCAACCTAAACGTGACTGTCCTCTACTGGCCACAGCCACCTTGAGAATCATTGATGTTTTTTGTTTTTTTTAGCTTAATCTTTCGAAGACTTTCTAAGCAAAATTATATGGGGAAAAGAGCAATTATGATGCTGATCTTTTGATATGCTTAAAATATTTCTGAATGACTTAATTATTCATCTTTACTATACATTTTACAGGATATGCTATCCAGTGAGGTTTTGGCTTGATTAATTTTCTCTCAAGTGAGGGTTGAGCAACTCTATCTGAAAGTCTAGTATTACACCACATGATGAAATGAGCTGCAAAGAGCCACATTTTGTAGTCTACATCAAAGCACACTGTACAGAATATGGGATCCCATAATGCATTGCACTTAACTTGAACTTAAATTTAAAATACACTTTTGCTTCTTTTTCATGCTGATTCTCGGGCATTATCAAATTCTTGGCCAGTTTTGCAATCCGTATTCATCCATATCACTTTTGCTCCATTTCAAGTCACTACTTGCACAGCCATAATATCACTGATACCCATTTAAAAGCAAGAAAGAAACCAGGTGGCCTTTTTTCCAGGATTTTTTTGAAATGTTCAACCATTAATGGAGCAATAGAGTTTCAAATGGAAGTGTGTGCATTGACGCAATGCATCAGGATGGCTTGCAGAGAGCATTTTATTTTCTGGTTTTAGTGGTTTACATTCTGCTTGGCCACTGAACTGAACAATATTCCGTCTAATATTCATTTGGAGAAACATAAATTGTGATTTATAGTTAGCTTGACTTACATTCGAATTGGATGGCAAAGATCATTGCATCCTAGATTGCATTTCCATGGTAGCATGTGTATGAAGTCAACAAATCAGCAATAACTCACGCTGTGGTTTCAGTGCTGTCAGCTCCTGTCCAGCCCTCCTCTCCCCTCACACCTCAGGGTCCAGCTGGGAAAGTCATTACCTGCCCGCTGTATTGACCAGCATGCTCAGTGCTTCAGAGAGGAGCACAGTGACAGCCTACATAAGAGCCCCAGCAGGCCAGAGGCTAATTCACAGCACAGAACAAATCCACGGGCAGAGGATCTGTGCTCCCGAGAGATGAATGCGGCGAGTAGGGCTGTGCAAAAAAGCAACACAAAAGGGCAATGAATCGCCTGCGATTTTGAACGTGATTTTGTGTAGCTTGTCAGTGAACTATGGCTCTGTGTAGTAAATGCCGCTCCATCTGAACGCACATGCTGGAGATTTACTACTAATCACAGGAGCGGCTTTACTGACGAGATGCGAATGAAAAATTGTATTCGATTTTTTTGCACAGCCCTAGAGGCAAGTCTGTGTATTCTACATTTTAGACTATTACGTAAGAGCTAAGAGGTCTGCTGATCTGAGATACCACTGCGTCTGACCAGTTTTGTCATATATTTTGTTAATATTAAGAATTCAATTTTATTTTTGGGCTATTTTATACTATTGTACTACTATTCCATTTATGTATATATAGTTATCATGTTTTACTTTTAGTTTATATAGTTTTTGTTACTTATGTACTTCGACTTCAACTAAACAAAATTGAGAAACACTGCCTTGGCAATTAGTTGAAATAAAATAAGTCATTTCTTATGCATTTTATTTTATTTCAGTTAATGTTTATTTTATGCCAAGTAATGAAAATGTTTTCTATGGTTTTAGTTTTATTTAACGATAACATCCCTGGTACAAGGAGACTTTTCAATCAAAACAGTATAAAAAATATGTTTGTTAGAATTCAAAATATGAAACAATAAAAGGAATATTGTTTAAAACAAAGACAAAAAGTCTTGAATAATTGTTGGTTGTCAAACTTTGTGGTACATGTTCATGTGTTAATATAATGAACTACACCAGTGGACATTCATTGGACTCCTGTGTGAACTGACTTCATACATCTATGGAAAATTACCCCAATGACAACTGGTTAACAATAATTTAAAATGGTAGTTCTGAGAGAAGCTCTAGAATCATTTGTTTGCAGATGCCGCTTAGTTTCTAATTCAATGAAAATCCATTTTTAAAGTGTGACTTTAGTGTCCAAATACAGTCATTTTTGGGGCCACTATATATACATGTGCTTATAAATGATACATTTGGACAGCAAGTGAAGACTCTGAATTACCTCTTATTCTTAGTGCGATCATGTAGTTTCAATAATGATGAGCATCGGTTTATTCAAACTCACTGTACACATTCGATCCTGCTGCTGCGGTTTCCACCGTCTGGCTCTGATCTCTGGAGAGCTCACGCTTCTGGTTGTGCACAGATGGCAGGCTGCAGTCAGCCCTGGAGACACACACATGTGCGGTCTAGTGTGAGTGAAGTTAGCCAGAACAGGCAGTGTGTTGAATCACAGGTGTTTTGTCATGTGCTCATGGCTGCTCATTCATTTCAAAGATTAAAATTGCAATGAATAGCCAATATATTGTTATTTTTAGAATTAAAAATTATTTTGAAAGATGATAAAAGATGCAGGTGGATTGTGGAATTTCCTGTCAAAAATCAAATCTAAAAAAGGCTCCGTTGACACCATGTTGTAATTACCGTAATTCCTAGATGACAACAGGTGACGTTCTACTCGGACTCGAAATTATGCTTTTCTATGGGAACACTTCCAATGCCAAAGTGTTCTCGTGTTCGCAGAACTCGTAATTACAATTTGTAACCTAGGAATGTTCTGAGAGCCATGCTGCTCCTAGACGCACAACAAACAAAACCAAAAAAGTTTTAAAATCTGATCAAAGTATCAAACATGTTTTATAACCTCAGACTGGATGAAATTAAAGTCTGAAGCTAAAAAAGTAGTCTGTAGCTATCATACACTATGAAATCTAGCGTCAACTCATCAAGACTGCAAACTGAGGCAGAAATCTGTACATTTCGTTTAGTGTATTCCAGCTATAAATCACTCTAAATTGAATAAAAATCATTCAGTCATTTCAGCTGTTCCTTTAGCTAAAGTATGATGAATTATGTTAATAAATTTACAGGAATTATTTTACAAACATGGTACAATAAAGCATGACCTGGAGCTTTTTTTTTTTTTTTTGTCAGCTAACAATTCGTGAAAACAGGTGCTTAATCTTCAGAGACCATTCGAACTAAATGGCCTATTTTATGAGCCGTTTTATTTTCTATTAATTTTACATTAAAAACTGACTTTGATAAACTTTAATAAATAGCTGAATACATTTTAATGAAATAAATGTAATAATTTATTTTTTTTATAAAAATGTATCAAATTTATTAAAAAGTAAATAATAACATTACACCTACAACAAAGTAACACTGTTTTAAGAATTATAATAGTTTAATATGAATAAAACTGCTTAATATGATAAATATTAGATTTTTGGTAATTAAACTGATAAAAAATTATTAAAATACTGTAACGAATCAGCTCATGGGAAATATGAATAATTAACCATAATTAGTTATAATTAATTATGAATATTTTAGATCCGCTGTAGATATTTAGTTGACCTCTCAGGGTCAACTGTCTTGTCAATTCTAAGAACATTAATTTCCTGGTTAAGGGAAATAACTTTCTTACTGTACAATTCTACAAAGCTTGTAGCGTAAATCTGCATGATTAGTGACTCCGGTTATGAGCAAACAATGAACACGTCAAGTGTGATACAAGTAAGGTTTTATTAACTACATAAACACTTAAACTAGTCCAACATACTACATAAACACATAAACTGGTCTAACATCCTACATAAACACATAAACTGGTCTAACATACACATACACACACACACACACACA
>NW_015505476.1:946506-949045 GCF_001515645.1 Sinocyclocheilus grahami
TGGAGTGTGGCCTTTAAGGTCGGAGAAGATCCCCGCCTCTCAAGATGGGCTTATCCAATGATAAAGGCCGGAATCCCAAGTGGGCGTTTTGAGATCCTGGGGAGTTTATGACTCTTTGTGTGGAAACATGGAACTTAGTATCTGGAACTTGAATTGAAAATACTAAAGATTCTCAGGACACTAATATATTGCCTATGTACCAACATATAATATAGAATCTTGTTTAGATCATCAGAAGGCGAATTCATAGATACTAAACACGGTATATGTAAGGTTATATGAATGAGTGGTTAATCGTAAGCATGAATAAAATATTCTATAATACAACAGATTAATACAAAACAGCAATAATATACACAATGGCCTGAAGAATATGTGTGTTCATTCAAAGAAAGGTTTTCCTATGAATTAATTAGTAGAAAAGTCCATTTCTGCTCTGCCTCTCCTATGGGGACAAAGAGTGGGTTATCCTACTCACATTCCTGGGGGGGTCATAAAACCAGTGATATCATGATTAGTTGTCATGGTGACCAAGGGGGCCTGGTGTTCAGCAGAAATCCTGGCATCCAGTTTATTGAGTGAGGGGACTGTGACGATTTGTTAATCTAATGAATAATTGATTTGTTAAATCAAATAAAAATTAGTGTGTCAGATTGGTCGAGACGCTACAATACAATATTTTAAGATGGATATATAAGGCATTTGATGTGTTTAAACTATAGCTACTTTTCAGTAAACGACTTTGGTAACCAGGATTTGTTTTCTAACTGGTTGGCAGGCACGTCCTCCTTTTTCTGAAATATTTCTCTTATAATTCTATGCTTATCACTAACCTAAACTTTTATAGTTCACACTAAAGACCGCTTTCTATAACGTCTATGGCTGAATCATGGAAATATAGGAAAACATTTAAGACACCCATGCCTTTAAAGCCCCCAAAGAGAGGGCGAGGAAACGCAGACATTTTTCCTTTCATCCACTTTATTGAACGCCATTAATCATTAGCTTACATATGACCCCCAAAGAGCCAATTCAAACACAGAAACCAGAGAAAGATTTACTGCTAGGTCATTAGAAAGACATGCAACACAAGGAAAAATTTCTTAGTGAAACAAGTGTTAAAAAATGAGCTCCAAAAGAACAACTCCCAATCATCAAGTGAAAGATGGATGTTAAGAGTGAATTTGTCATTGGACGTTCTTGTATTTTCATGCCGTTTGAGCTGTTTATCTTGTCTAATTATTCTACGTTGACTTAAAACTCTCTTTGGTCCAGAAAGAGAGAATTATGGGTACTGTGTGTGGACCATGTCCACGTGACTCTTATTGTTTTTACTGCTTGCTTGATTTTAAGGTTATTGATTTAAGAACGCTCACATGTTTGTCTGTCTTAAAGTTCCATCACGTTCAACGTGCCACCACAACTGGGCACAAGAAGCCTGAATTGTGATGAATGTTGCTTTGGTCTAAACATCTAAACATATTGGGTTAAACCCAATCCAGAAATGGAAAACTATGTGAATTCTGTTAATGAAGAACAGACAGTTTAGCCTCGATATTCGGTAAACAGAAAATCAGGGGGCTCGTCAGGAGGCGTAGCGTCCTTGAACTGAATCCTGCTGCCCATTAGCGAAGAGAAAGGGGGACGGCCGTGTGGAGACTGGGTCTCGTGCACCGCCGTCCTCGCCCTCTTGGGACCCGGAGGCAAAGGAAACTGCTCTTTTGTTGAGGTTTTGGGCACCACTGGCTGGGTAGCCAGCGGCGGAACAGAAAAAAACAGGAACAAAGGTTTCTCCACCCGGCCCTCCGCCGGGGGAAGGAGTGGTGTGGTCACCATCTCCTGAAGAGCCGGATCCAAGAACCCCGGGTCGCCCGTCCCAGGGACGCCGCCCGCCCTGGCGATTCACGGGCTTGGCAGGGGCGGAGACAGGTTGCGCCGCTTTCCTGCGGCCAGCTCCACGCTGTGGCCGTTGTGAAGGCTGCTGCTGCGGCCGAGCTGGAGCGGAGATGGAGGCCACAGGAGGGTGCTCTCAGCGACGTGCAGACAGAGGGGCTGCAGCCGGCGGTGGGGGGGCTACAGCAGCCGACCACCGGGGCAGGATGCGTCGAGACGCCTCCGTCTGCTTCCGTGTGGCGGAGAACTGTTGGGCAGATCCCTCCACCGCTTCGCCGAATAGGCCGGCCTGGGAGATCGGGGAGTCCAGGAAGCGATGCTTGTCGGTCTCCCTCATATCCGCCAAGGTTAGCCACAGGTGGTGCTCCTGGACCACCAATGTAGACATCGTCTGACCCAGGGCCCGCGCCGTGACTTCCGTCGCCCTAAGCACGAGGTCCGTCGCTGTGTGCAGTTCCTGCAGCACACCTGGGTCAGCACCACCCTCGTGCAACTGCTTCAACGCCTTGGCCTGGTGGACTTGCACGAAGGCCATGGCGTGCAGGGCGGAAGCGGCCTGTCCAGCAGCGCTGTAAGCCTTAGCCATCAGAGCGGACAAGAACTTACAGGCCCTGGACGGAAGGCGTGGACTACCCCTCCAGGCGGC
>NW_015505476.1:949174-958383 GCF_001515645.1 Sinocyclocheilus grahami
AATCATCCAGCCTCGAGCATTCGGGAGAAGGCGGAGGCCTCCAGTGCAGCCCGACACTCTCAGCAGCCCGGGAAAGCATAGCGGTCAGCTCTGGATCTGACTCGGGCAACGCCACTCTACCTGACGGTGGCAGCGCAGCCGAATCCTCATCTCCAGAGCCTAGCTCGCCCTCCGATGCAGCGATCGACATCCTGTCCTCTGCCTGTGTCCCACACAAGATGCTGGACCCCGCCCTGTCCGAGGACCCAGCACACTCGTCCAGAAACCCCAGGTGGTGCGCCATGCTTGAGGAATGAGAGGCCCACTGAGACGTACTCGATGGGGAAGCTCTCACTGTAACCCTCAGGTCTCACTGACCATGAACCGAAGTAGCCCTCCGAGAACCGGAAGAGCTAGAGCGGGGCATGGCAAGGGGGATACCCCCCCCTTTAATGAGGAGGTATCTAGGCCGCAACGTCGCGATGGTCATGTTCCCGCACTGAGAACATGACTCATCCATGAGCGCTGCTTCAGCGTGCTGTAAGCCCAGGCACGAGAGGCAGCGATCATGACCATCAGATGGAGGCAGAAAACGACCGCATCCAGAAACGCACGAGCGGGAAGCCATCTTTAAAAAGACGCCCGTCGCTCGTGGAGCTCTTTTAGACATTTGCTCTTTTAGGAAAAAAAGGAAACACTCTTTTAGAGAAAGCGCTGAAGCGCCCTGGGGAGGTCGCGGCGAGACCGCAGAACGGCAGCTGCAGCACGCCGAAGATGAGCAGCACTGAATGGCAACCCCCGCTGACGCGCCGTAACACCAACGCCAGCTGTTTCTTCCAAACACTCGCGGAGATTCGTCCTTAGAAGGCTCGGCTCCGAAGCGAAAACTGATGTGCGTTTGTACGCGCTCTCCTTTTATACCCGCGCTGCGGGGCGGGGTGCGCGTGGCGAAACACGCACGCCAACTGTCATTGGCTTGTTTAGTTAACACTCGAAGGTGATTGGGCTCTCGGGCGAGATCCCAATTCATCAGTCACTGACGTAACGTAGAACGTGACTGACTGAATGGGAACTATCAGTTACATTAATATATTTTATAGTTCTAAAAAAAAAATAATAATAATTTTGTATTTTTATATTACTTGCAAAAATACAGTAAATTGTAAACTCACAAAGATGCAATCGTATAAAACAATATAAATCACAAAAAAATATTACTGCAATTTCATTGCATTATTACATGTTTCTATGGGGCAAAAGGAGTGCTTTGGGAAACATAATTTATGGCTTTCATTTGGTGTCATGCATACATGGCATAATTCATAGACAACATGGACTCATTCTAGTGCCGTTAATGCATAGACACACGCTCATTAGTTTATCATAAAAAAGAAAATCACCAAAAATCTGCCATTTAACAAAAGTTATCCTGGAATCCTACTGATATAAATGCAGATCATCTCATCCTGAGATCTGATCCTGACTGTAAAGAGTATTTTGTGGACACTGGACAGTGTTCTGATGTTAGCACCTCCATCACTCAAAAACTTTGATGCAAATTTGCGCTGTTAATATTCAGACAGTGAGGTTTTTAGTGCCTGCGAGATGCTCTGTAAGCTTACCATTAATATAGCACATACGCAATCCACCCTTCTTACATTACCAGAGAGAAAACACACACACACACACACACACACACTCATCTCCAAGCAAGGAAATCCCAGTAAAATGGTCTCTGAAAATGATGGCTATTGAATTAGGAGGATAACAGTCATAGCACTCACCGGTAATCAAGTTTGATGATTTTACCAAGCAAACTGAGCAGCATCCTGCTGAAGCATTCAAGTCCTTCACCTCCAACCAAAAAGCCTTTGACCCAAACATCAACCCCAGAGGATTCGCTTCCCCAAACCACTAATGCAATTAGAGTCGCAGGCAAACAGAGGTGTTGAGGCCACGCCAAAACGTCCATGCCAACATGGGTAAGCTAGCATGAGCAACAATAGATGCAGCGCTATAAAGAAGCCTCATAAATGTCTGTGTCTTTCTCCAACCACAAAATAACACTTTATGATTTGTAAAATGAAGCCTTTGCACAACTGGACGAAAAGCCAGGGGTGACGAACTGCATGCTTTTGCCCCTTTTTCATTAGTTTGTTGTTTTATAGTCTGGTTTTATAGAAAGTCTTCTTTGGTTCATCATTAGAAATGTCTGAAATGCTCCCAGAAACAATACAGCAAAGATTCAGAGACACACACAAAATCAGTATATGAGAATTTCTGAAATGGAAAAGACGGCAGTCAAACGATGCACTCAAGAGAACCATAAAAGAACTGTAAAAATACACTTTCACTTCACCTTTAACTGTTCCACGGGTCCATTCCGAGGTCTGCGCCACTGCTTCCAGATATATCGGCTCATAACTTCATCCTCCAGCGGCCCAGACTCTGATCATGGAAGAACTTAGTTAACAAGTTTGACCTTCATTCAGGGCAGCAGCAAGTGGAAGCATGTACTTCCTCTCTGAAACATTAAGAACAGCCTATCAACGATCTCATTAGACAACTTGAAACATCGCTATTTGTTCCTAAAACATCTGAATAACAATATTTATTGGTACATTAAATGGACTGGAATGGCCAACATTCTCCAAAGGATGACTGAGTTTGGCTCCCACGCTGCATTTTTTAAAAGTACTGATAATTGGATGGGATTTGAGTAAGGATTATTGGTTGAGTTCTGTTTCATGAAGGGTGGAAATATTTGACTCACTTCGACAGATCTAAAAAAGTATGTTTAATTTTAATGACAGAACCCATTGGAATGCCAAACTGCTGTTCTGTATCAGGATTTTTGCTTGTTACCAATCAGACATGTCCGAACTGAGTGTTATGCAAAGCTCTCTAGTTCCCCCCAGTGATTAGAAAAGTTAAGTGCATTTTTATTCTAACACAATAAAATGCAAAATAGCCAATGTTTCATTACTAAACATATTCCACTGCTACTGTTAGAAGCATAAAATTACACAAAGACACACTTAAGAAAATTAACTATGGTTTTATTTAAAGTGTAACGTTAGTAGGCTAACCATTTTTTTTTTATAACCACAGTTTTACTACAAATACCTTTCTTATGGTTAGTGTAGCAAAATCATGGTTAATTTGTGGTTACCATGGTTTAACTGATGTAGTGTCTCTCTCTCCTGCAGTCTAATGAGCTGTGCCTGGATCCTTGTCTCGTCAGATCTGAGGAACGTATAGGATACAAGCACCGCGTAACGAGTCCTGTTTGACCTCGTCTAGGCGGCGGGCCGGCGTTTGGCAGCACCTGCTCTCAGCGGCTGTCATCAGATTTCAGCCACTGTGCAGACAGCCTGGCTTCCACCTCCAGGTCTGTCCTGCGGCACAGTCACGTGAGAGACCCACGGCCTCATCCCTGCTGATTCAGAGACACCAGCAGAGAAAGAGAGAGAGAGTAAATGCCAAGGACATTTCAGTGTGCAAACCAACATGCATGCGCACACATACACTTGTAAAGAAGAAGCGTCCAGTGAAAAGTCGTCTTATCTGAATCAGGAGAGAAATATGCACAGATCAAGCACCGTTAACAAGCAAAAACAGTTCTAAACAAATATGTCAGTGGATGTTTAAGGAAAATGACATAAGGAGATCAACTTTTTCACTGGAGGAAGCATTATTATGGATTAGTATTTTGGTCAAAAGTGACGGTTAAATGACTCAATGACGAATTTGTTCGTCACTTCACAAGACGTTGTTGTTAATAAACTGTGAAGACAGAAACACATTTAGGCCTGTATAATATGCTTCATTTAGAGGCAGTCACACTTCTGCGTTAGAGTCTGAATTAAAAAGGGAAATACCTGTGTTTATATACAAGATTATAATTAGCTGCAGTATAAATAACAATGGGAATAGAATAGAATAGTTTTCAGTTGGCATTCTTTTAAAGCAGCGTGAGTTCAGAAAAGTGCATAAGGTAAAATGGGAGTTCAATGATCAATTTCCATTTAAATATCAGGAGACAATCAAATCAAAGACAGTCAGTCTTAAATTGTATTAATTTGCCAAACATTGGAGGTCAAGCTTCAACATGCAGTCACTGAATCCAGAATTGGGAAACTGTGAACAAAAAAATCTCCTCGAAGTGAGGAGAAGAATCCTTTACTATTTTTTTCAAACATAACAAACATTACAAAATGCAACAAAATAAAACAGGCCAGAACAAGTATTTCATTTTTTTAGACACAACTGGGGAACATTTTTAATTATTAATTTAATGAAGTGTAAATACTGTGACTGTCAATATGGTCATTGGAACTAAAATTGTACTACTATGGTTTTACGCAACTGTATTCCTTGGAGAACCATGTACTGTAAATACCCAGGTATATACCAAGTACCATGCCACACATCTGGTACACCATATTCTGCCATCAATGTACCATGGTACCGTCACGCAGTAACAGATTTACAACACCACACAAGTAACCCGTTACAGTCACTTCTCAAGAGGGACGCCCAATATTGCAAACGAGCTGTGAGAATGACACCCACGCGAGCAGGCGTCTTGTGTGTGAGCGCAGTGTAATCCATATCTCTGCTAGTAGTATCTCTGGATTACTGACGTGTGTGCCCGCGCTCTTATATCTGTGCGCTCTCGCTTTACGCGCAGTTTGATGGCGTCGCCGCGCGCTCCTCTCTGCGTTCTCCGATCATCGTTTATCATCTCACGGTTTATGGACGACGAGGACCAGATATTATGATAGCACATTGTCGGGGTTGGTTCTACAACATTTTCGCCAAAGTGTTCTGTGGAAACCGCTTGAGCTCCGAACCGAGCCGTGAGAGATAAGAAAAGAAGTTTGCCGGATACAGGTGCGATCTCTCTCTAACTCCAGCTGATGATCACAGACACAGATCTGGACTGCCGGATTCCAGTAGATCATATCAGATCTCGCGCAAGGTGAGCTCAGACACACACTATTATAATGATTATGGTGATGTTGTTTAGAGTTGATTTACAGCAACAGTGATGCTCTACAGAAATAGAGAAGACTGGGACTAGTTGTCACACTTCTTACTCCAGTAGGCTAAATATTTCTTAGGTTTGATTTGGGAAGTATCAGTATTTTTACAAGTGTTGGATACACAAAGCTTCTGAACATTTGCGTTATTGCACAGGAAAAAAGATCGTTGAGCGCACGTTGGAAGCGGGGCATGTTGTCACACTTACAGTAGTTGCCACGATCCGAACCTGCTGTACATTGACACAGATTTGAGAAGAATACCTTTTAAGCCTTAGCCTATCTAAAGTAAAAAAAATGGCATCGTCCACAACGTACGTGGCAGCAAAATGTAAATAGCATAACAATTGTCACACAAAAATGACAAAAAACGAATGATTTAGCCAACAAACAGATCAAAATTTCACTTAGTTTGTACAATGCACTAAAATATCCTTATTTGCAATAGTTTTAAACTTAGTGTTTGAAACCAACATACTAAACCACTGTTAAAAGAAGTAATCTATTATAACCGGAGTTTTTCAGATCATTCAGATAAAACTTACTCCTCCATTATTTGTATATGCTTTAATTTCTGTTATTATGGCTAAATATGTTACTTCTGTTATTAGACTATATTTTTCTTCAACCCAGTATCAGTGTGTTAAAGTGTCAAGACTGTCTAAACTGAAGTTTTAGCACAATCAGCAGGTGCTTGAGAAACCTGAGATTGTTCAAGTTTAAGTTGCATTGATCTTTATCCATTTAGACTCTTATAAGCGCATCCGGAGATAAGAGCTGCCTTTTAGTGTTATGTTACCTTAGTCCTGAGAACATGTTCATGTTAACAAGATGCAAAATATATCTCGTAACTGTCAACATATAAGCATAGTTGATTGGTAAGAGTGACGTTACCATTTATCACAGGACACTGAATGCAGACAGAAATAGATACTGCCAACAAACAGATCAAAATTTCACTTAGTTTGTACAATGCACTAAAATATCCTTATTTGCAATAGTTTTAAACTTAGTGTTTGAAACCAACATACTAAACCACTGTTAAAAGAAGTAATCTTTCAGATAAAACTTACTCCTCCATTATTTGTATATGCTTTAATTTCTGTTATTATGGCTAAATATGTTACTTCTGTTATTAGACTATATTTTTCTTCAACCCAGTATCAGTGTGTTAAAGTGTCAAGACTCTGTCTAAACTGAAGTTTTAGCACAATCAGCAGGTGCTTGAGAAACCTGAGATTGTTCAAGTTTAAGTTGCATTGATCTTTATCCATTTAGACTCTTATAAGCGCATCCGGAGATAAGAGCTGCCTTTTAGTGTTATGTTACCTTAGTCCTGAGAACATGTTCATGTTAACAAGATGCAAAATATATCTCGTAACTGTCAACATATAAGCATAGTTGATTGGTAAGAGTGACGTTACCATTTATCACAGGACACTGAATGCAGACAGAAATAGATACTTGTTAGAGTGCTGTAAGGTCTGTTTTATGGGCATTTGAAACTAATTGAAAGAATAGAAGCGTGCCTCTGGAGTTGATTGGTAAGAGTGACGTTACCATTTATCACAGGACACTGAATGCAGACAGAAATAGATACTGTTAGAGTGCTGTAAGGTCTGTTTTATGGGCATTTGAAACTAATTGAAAGAATAGAAGCGTGCCTCTGCCACCTTGATTCATACTGTTCACAGAGTGCACTATGCTGCCAACACTACACGCAAAAGTGTTATTTACAACACACTACATGCTCTCACTCTAACACCCCTGCTTTTCCAGCCCTGTCTTTTGCTTTTAAACTGAAATGTATTAGAAGCGTGTCCAGTGTGGGTGTTTTGTTTGGTTCAGGTCAGAATTCTGTTACAGACCTGTTGTCTGCTACTTATACAATCTGTGATATATTTCCATAAACTTTCACACTGTCTTATAGTATTCAAAGAGCAAAGCAGTTTTATAGCCAGGGATGAACTGACTTACATTTCAATTTTGTAGATGCTTAAATATAATCCAACTATAAGCTAACTGTATCCCATCATGTGCAGAAACACAAAAATACACACCATAACACAAAACTCTGATTGGTTGAGCCATGTTCAAAGCCTTTGTAGAATGCTGATAAACATACATCTATCAACACATATTCTATATTAATACAATGATTTGCAGGCATGGTATCATTTATCATATTGCTGTTGTTACTGTTTTATAAAAGTAGTATATTGTGGAACGTAAACAGCATCCAAACGTGCTAGCAAGGTCAGTGTTTTCCAAAACAAACAAAAAAACTTTTGGTAGATTTTAAGCTGATAATAAACTAAAGTGCTAAAATAGTCTAGGGAAGAAATATTCAGTCTCTGGATTTGTAGCACATTTAAAGTAATCCTCTGGGTCAAATATAACTGAAGCTGTATTGACTGCATATGTGGAATGCTGTCGATTATCACAAAGTAATTTAGACTCGTCCCTGAGCAAACGTGTGAACGGTAATGCACTTACAATTGAACATTCTTTGACTTCTCCTTAATCGAGTTGCTATATAATTATGTTTCCCCTCTCTCGTCTCATTGTGCTGGGTAAGCTTTTCCTGTTTATTTGAGACAAAAAACAGCATGAAACAATAGATCATGTATACAGTGCAAGAGAGTTACAAGAGGAGTTCACAAGAGAAAATGACAATTCTCATGTTGTTCTAAACCTTCATGCTGTAATTTTGTTCCTATGGAATGCAAAAAGTGAGCAAAAGGAAAATTTTCAGAAAACTGATTCAGTCTTAGTTGAATAAGATTAGATGTAGAAGAGTTAGTTTATTTGTCAGAACTGATTTGGAGAAATGTAGCATTACGTCACTTGCTCACCAATGGATCCTCTTCAGTGAATGGGTGCCGTCAGAATGAGAGTCCAAACAGCTGATAAACACATCACAATAATCCACAAGTAATCCACACCACTCCAGTCCATCAATTAATGTCCTGTGAACGAAAAGCTGCATGTTTGTAAAAAAAAACAAAAAAAACAAATCCATCAAGATTTTTAGCTTCAAATCATTGCTTCCAGGCTAAAATGAGTCCTCTGTCCATAGTATTGCTTACTCAACGGCTTGGACTCTCATTCTGATGGCACCCATTCACTGCAGAGCACGTGATGTATTGCTATATCTCTATCTTTTATTACAGGAGGGTGAGTAAATTCTCTGCAAATTTTAATTAGTTTGGGTTCATTTTTTTAGCTTCAAAATGACAAACAAATGCCATAGTCTGTGATTCATGAACTATATATTGTAAGTAGACATAAAGTGGCTACCCTTTAAACTTTTGTTCCATTTCAATGCTGGAATGTACAGCAGGCTCATACTGTATGCTTTGCTCAACAGTCCATTCTTCTATAATCTGCTTAGTTTTTTCTGGGCTTGGCTGTATTGTTTAATACTTTACACCTCTGGATGGCAGGTGCATGGGGATTTCTCTAAAGAAGATATATTTGTCCTGTGCCCTCTGTGCTTTATCTCTGGTGAGCAGGGATTCTCTCGCAGCTGTGACACCTGTCAGTGCTGAATGATAGATATGGTGCCGGTGCACAGGGGAAGTTTATGGAGCAAATGATTTGCTGTACCGCGCAATACACGAGCCGCTGACTCTCCTGTGCAGAGATTCAATGCAAGAAATAACAACAGACCTAAAATAGACCTTTAATATGTGTGTGTACATGTGTGCACGCAGAACCGCAGCTTGTTAGGATGCACAAAACAACATATTTTCTATATCAACTAAAGGATAATTAGGCTGTTAGTCGTTTGTTTTATGACTTGTCAACTAGTTGACCACCATAACCCATCCGTATGTGTGCTAAAACGAAGCTCAGATAACAGCAATATGATTATCATTGATTAGTCTTAATGCGAGTGGAGTCAAAACCCATGTGGCCTCCTTTAAATACCATATTTTTACCTAATCAACATAATTGCTCCGTCTCAGAGGGAATGATAATTATGTGCCTCTTCCTTTCTTTTTTTGTCTAAGACAGGCTGATCTTTTGACCATGCACTCTAGTTGTGTTTTTTCTCAACACTGCTCCATGGCAACAGGCATGACGATCCATCAGGAAAAAAAAATCTTTGGTATTTCTCCAGAACTCCATAAATTGCTTATTCCCTTTTAATCATATGCCCCCCCCCCCCATGCCCCCATG
>NW_015505476.1:958439-960542 GCF_001515645.1 Sinocyclocheilus grahami
GTTGTAAAGTGACACTGAAGACTGGAGTAATGACTGCTGAAAATTCAGCTTTTTATCCACTAGGGGCAGTATACCCAAAATCTATTACATTATAAGTGATTTTAAAATGGTAACTATATATAAATAATATATATTCTTTATTGTGGTAGTTGTGTTGCCCTTTCTTTCTGTAAATACTACACACATACCCCTTCTGTCGAAGCAGTAGGGGTTGGGTGCCTTTTTCTTTTTGTACTTACTTTTTTCTCTCCTGTGTTTGGGATAGCCAGGGAGTTAGGTAACGATCACTGTATTTTATTTTATTTTCTTTGCAGGGTTTATTTAGCTGTTATTTGGGTTTAGGCAGTGGCTGTTTTGTTTATTGTTTTGGCCTTGCCCAACCCTGAAGAGTTGCTTCATTTTTGTCTTTGTGAAACTGGATAAAAAGAAAAAAAGAAAAACTATTGAAACTGAACTCTTTCAGAACATTTAAAAAAAATTGTTTTTTTAAAGTGACGTGACATGTGGCCAAGTATGGTGACCCATACTCGGAATTAGTGCTCTGCATTTATCCCATCCAAACACACAGTAGTGAACACACACACACCCGGAGCAGTGGGCAGCCATTTTTGCTGCGGCACCCGGGGAGCAGTTGGGGGTTCAGTGCCTTGCTCAAGGGCACCTCAGTCATGGTATTGAAGGTGGGAAAGAGCGCTGTACATTCACTCCCCCCACCTACAATCCCTGCCGGTACGAGACTCAAACCCGCAACCTTTGAGTTACGAGTCCGACTCTCTAACCATTAGGCCACAACTTCCCCACGACTTATTTATGTTACCCCTGGACCAGGGTCGTAACAATAAATATAAATGATATAAATAATAAATAATATAACTATTAAGCTGCAAAGTGACGCTGAAATCTGGAGTAATGGCTGTTGAAAATTAAAACTGCAGTCCGTAACTTTTTTGTGTTAAAAATTATCTGAAATCAATATTTAAGTACATAACCAGACAGTGTTCAAACCATCACCTTACTTTAGCCTGATTCACAATGGGTTATCTTATAATAATGTTTTCTAATTTGAGTGGTACAGGTAGGTTTTCATGGGAAATTCGAGCATGCTGCTGCGTCATTACGTCACGTCTGTAAAAATAAAGAAGTTGTCCCGGCTACTAGGCTATCGCATGTGAGGATCCTGCAGGTGGCGGATCGTTTATAGCCTTTTCTCACAGCTGCTAGAATAATTCAATGTATCCATTTGATGGTGGATTGTAATCCAGAAAGGATTATGTGTTTATGAAACACATGTGAATGAAATTAAATTATATTCCAGTTTTAAATGTGCTTCTGATTACAGATAGCCTGGGATTACACAAGATTTGTATTTTATAGACAACCAGTTTTAAAGGAGCATAATTTGCTTTTTGGGTAAAATAATTTCTTAATATGAAATTCGAATGGTATGACAATTAAAGTTTAGACTGTCCAGAAATTGAAATCTACTCACTAATACACAATATACTCATCACGCAATGCTGATGTTGTAAACATTAATAATTTGAGAATAAAGTATAACAATAATAATAATTTGCATGGTTTGATTGATGTGATATGAGCTAACCGATCTTTAGATTAAATCACCATTGGTAGCGTGATTTATTGTAATGCTCTTTTCCTCAGTTGGTCAGAACAAACGTGGCAGACTTGTTACTTACTTGTTCAGATGGCAATATACGGTGAAAATTCTTATTTGGGTCATATATTCCAAGACGTAGGCTAGAATCTGTGATTGCGAAGTACAGTAAATATCCACACCGGTGCGGTGACTGACTGCCACACATACTCTTCAGAACATTAGATTCATCCATGCAGGAGCCACGCTGGCGCACAATCCACGCAAGCTAGATAATTCCGCACACGGTTGCAATTGCAGATTTTCAAACTGTATTTTTTAAACAAAGAATAAAAAATAAAAAAAGATATTTATAGATAAAGTAGAATTAAAATAGAATAGAAAGTGTTAGAGTTAGAGGGTCAAATAAAGGTGGAACAGATGTGATTTTAGTCATTTCTTGAAGATGGTTAAGGACTCAGCTGCTCGGATTGATTTGGGCAGGTCAT
>NW_015505476.1:960759-974705 GCF_001515645.1 Sinocyclocheilus grahami
TGATGGTCCGTCATCCAACAAGAAATGTCTGTTAGACATGCTGAGATGCGAGCAGCTATCGTCGGATCATCAGGATGGAATGAGAGGTAGAGTTGAGTGTCATCAGCATAGCAGTGATATGAAAAGCCATGTTTCTGAATGACAGAACCTAGTGATGCCAGGTAGACAGAGAAGGGAAGTGGTCCAAGTATTGAGCCCTGAGGCACCCCAGTAGCTAGATGTTGCGACTTGGACACCTCACCTCTCCAAGATACCTTGAAGGACCTATCTGAGAGGTAAGACTCAAACCACTGGCGTGCGGTTCCTGAGATGCCATTTTCCAATAGGGTTGACAGGAGAATCTGGTGGTTCACCGTATCAAAAGCAGCAGACAGATTCAGCAAAATAAGTATAGAAGATTTGGATCCGCTCTTGCCAGTCTTAGGGCTTCAACAACTGAAAGCAAGGCAGTCTAGGTCAAATGTCCACTTCTGAAGCCAGATTGGTTGCTGTCCAGGAGGTTGTCCTGTGTGAGAAAGGCTGAGACTTGGTTGAACACAACTCGTTCAAGTGTTCTTGCAATGAAAGGTAGAAGGGAAATCTGTCTGTAGTTCTCTAAAAGAGTTGGGTTAAGAGTGGTAAATAAATAAATAAATTATTATTATTTATTTTCAAATAAATAATATTTGTAAAAAAATATATATATTATTTATAATAAAAAATATAAATTATATAAATAATAAATAATATAAATTAAGTTATATGACACTGAAGACTGGAGTAATGGCTGCTGAAAATTCAGCATATTCTGTTGCTCAAATTGTAATAACATTTGTCAATATTCCATTAAAGTGATCCCATAGTCGCAACAGTAGTGGAATTTTCCAACCCCATATTTTTTATACATCACATAACCATGCATTAATGTCTATTAATCATAATCTAGTGACGTAGATGCTTTAATGAAATGGACATGATCATATATAATTCATTATAACTTAATGAATGCAAATCAAAAATTAAGATTATTCATATCAGATTAATGATAAAAGTCAGTAAATGAAAATTACGACTGGAAGAGACACGTTTGAAGCCACTGTAAAATAGCCAAATGTATGCAAAGACATAGCAGATTATATGATGGTCTGACCTTACATCAGTTGAATTCTATATTAGTGCATGAAGTTAGATGTAACAATAAACATCCTGCAGTTACAATGTACAATACAAAACCCTTAAGACATTGCAAGAACCACTAGAAATGTACACATACAGACTATTCAGCTTCTCTGAATATAATTTTGTTTCAGCAGTGCTTTAAACACATCTTAGTGTATTTGAGTTTGAGTCTACAGCGGTGATGTCTCTCATGCTACTGGGTTGACGGCTCTGTCTGCTATCTGTCTTCTGTCATTTGTGTTTCAAATGTCCAATAAGAGTCGGCGCTCATAGGGCTGTGAGTCATAGACTGCATGCTCTGGTGTGAACGAACCAACAGGATGAAAGGAATGCGAGTCTGCCTTTATTACAGGATTAGCAGTGCTTTAAACACATCTTAGTGTATTTGAGTTTGAGTCTACAGCGGTGATGTCTCATGCTACTGGGTTGACGGCTCTGTCTGCTATCTGTCTTCTGTCATTTGTGTTTCAAATGTCCAATAAGAGTCGGCGCTCATAGGGCTGTGAGTCATAGACTGCATGCTCTGGTGTGAACGAACCAACAGGATGAAAGGAATGCGAGTCTGCCTTTATTACAGGATTTTGTTTGTTCTCTCTCCATCTCGCTCTCTCGCTAATGTTTTGTTTACGCTTTTAATGATATCAACTCAAGGTAATCCACACCACAGCTGCTGACGGAAAAGGACATCACTTTGTTCTTGTAGAAATTTGAGCAGCGAATGCTAAAAAGCGAATGAAAAAGGAAGAAAAAGCCCTGATTTATCTCTTTTGAAATGGCCAGGCGCTTAAAGGAATAACAGAAATGAAAATTATTATTTACTCACCCTTATGTTGTTTCAAACTTCTATGATGTTTCTTTTTTTCTCTGTAAAACATAGGGAGAAATGTTACAGAATGCACTAGCTATTTTTTCTCATGAAAGTGAATAGGGATCTGAACAACAAAAGTGGCATAAAAGTATAATCAAATTGGACCACACACACACACACACACACACACACACACACACAAAGGTTTCTTATTGGCATTGATGGTTCCATGAAGAACGTTTAACATCCATGGAACATTTTCATTGCACCAAATATACTTTATAGTGAGAAAAGGTACTTCAGATTATTGAAATATTCTTCACATTAAGAAAAAAAGGTGCTTTTAACAGAAAGATTCTTGGGGAATCCAAAACGGTTCTTCTACTGCAGCACTAGTAAAACCCTCTTCTGGAACATATTTATAAAGGAATAGTTCTCCCAAAAAAAAATTATTTACTCACCCTCAAACCATCCAAGTTGTAGATGAGTTTATTACTTCATCAGAACAGATTTGGAGAAATTTAGCAAATGGGTGCCATCAGAATGAGAGTCCAAACAGCTGATAAAAACATCACAATTATCCACAAGTAATCCACCCTACTCCAGTCCATCAATTAATATCTTGTGAAGTGAAAAACAAACAAAAAAAAGCTTGTAAGAAACAAATCAATCATTAAGATTTCCAGCTAAATACGAGTCCTCTATAGCCGTAATATTGCTTTCTCCAGTGAAAAAGTCATCTTGTTTGAATCAGGGAAGAAATAGCACAGATCAAGCACCCTTTAGAAGCAAAAATGGTCCAAAACAGTTCTAAACACATATGATTGTAAATTTTGAAATGTCAGGACAACAGGCTGAAGGACTTTTTACCTGGAGGAAGCATGATTATGGGCTTAGTATTTTGGTGAGAAACAATGGTTTAAAGTTAAAATATCTTAATGATGGATTTGTTTTTTACAAACACAGCTTTTCACTTCAAAAGACATTAGCTGATGGTCTGAAGTCATGTAGATTATAATTATTGTGATGTTTTCTTCAGCTGTTTGAACTCTCATTCTGACGGCACCCATTCACTGCAGAGGATCCATTGGTGAGAAAGTGATGTCATGCAAAATTTCTCCAAATCTGTTACCATGAAGAAACAAACTCATCTACATCTTGAATGGCTTGAGGGTGAATGAACTTTCAGCAAATTTAAATTTTTGGGTGAACTGTTCCTTTAAGAGTTTAAAACATGTATTCCAAGAAGAAAGCAATTTCTACGGGTTTGGAAGGACATGAGAGTGAGCAAATGATAACAGAATTTTCATTTGTAGGTGAATTATCTCTTTAACCCAGGTACAAGTAAGGGTAACCATGGAGGTGCCAAAGCCAATGACGTAGAGCTTCAGGGCCGCTCCATGCTTTCTGGCACACGAGGAGCCCAATGTGTCATGGAATCTGTCCTCATATGCTGCTATCCTGTAGGCATAACTGGTTCCCCCACACATGTCTTTCCAAGAATTACATAGAAGGGAAATGCAAATTCACAAAATGCCCTGCAGGAAGTGATGCACGTGACTGTGGTTTTTCTTTACAGGCATCTGGCAGTCATATATATTTGACTTTATGGCGTGAAATGAGGAGGGGAAAATGAAACACTGTGATTGACAGGTTTGCAAACAAGGACATGGCAAGGTGCTTCAGTGAAGAACAGAAAATGACATTTTTACTGAAATGCATCTCTGCAGTTATTGCCTCTAAGCTATTTTTGGTCTTATTGCTGACTGAGGCCATATTCTCATGACATTTAGTATTATAGCACGTTTGATTAAGACGTGTCTAAGGTCATTCTAAAATAACAGCCTGATGTAAAGGACAAAGTACAGTATATGTGAAAACGAGTGGCCGTAATTGTTCTTTAATGATGGCTGTGTGAATCCTAATTAAGATAAATCCCTAACAATAACTGACCGTTGTTATTATTTGTCATCTCTCAAAGCCTGAACCAGGCAGAAAATACAAAAAGGGAATAGTTTGCATTTCCTGAATGAAATACCAGTTTTTACAAGGCAGCAAAAATATAGTGTTAAAGGTTTTAGGTTTTGGTTCTGCATAGATAAAATGCCACATCACACCAGCTTTCCTGCCGTTATGACATTCAGTGCGCATCTTGTTTTCTATCAGCTGTGCATGAAAATCAATGCAGGAAGCAGAGGCTAAGATGGTTAAAGAGCTGTAAAATAGCTTTCAAAGACCAAATCTTGCATGTAAATAAAAGCAGTTTCTTAAAAAGTAAGTACGAAATGTGTGGTGTGGTACAGGTTCAAGATGCTTAAAATGACAAAACCACGATAATAAAGGCAAAGGCACTTCCTATACTGCATATATCATAGAAAATATATATATATTTTAAAATATAAATATAATAAGTAAATTAAAATATAATAATATATTTGTGTGTGTGTGTTTTATTATTACTATGAATAATATTAATATAGGTGATTTTATTTTAATACTAATACAGGCTAATACAGTTATTATAATACTAAAATATTAATGATATTATATGTATACACAAATATATATATATATATATACATACATACATACATCTAATTAACTAAATCTGCAGCTGCTGAATTATTGTCAGTGTAATCGTAATGTAAAATTGTATTGAAGATGATGAAAAATATCATTCTAGACTTGGGAGGCACTTAAAAAAATTAAAAAGCACAAACTTGTTTGGAAGGACATCTTTGATTTAATACCTGTAAAAGCATGATGTGACCCAGTGACTTTGAATAAGCCATTCAGCTGTCATTGTACATAAACTAAACTGAGCATTTTAAAGCACAGGAGATATCACAGAATATGAACTGTATAACAGCAGTGTAATGACGATTCAGTGATGTTGGGATCCATGTGCAGCTTTATTAACAATTAGACAGGCAAAGTTCAGTCAACAGCATACAGGGGTAACGTAGGCAAGGCAGAATCGTAACCAGAGTCCATGCAAAGGGGTCGAGGCCGGCGGCAGACAGAGGAGAGAGTAAATCCAAACACAGAGCAAGATCAAAGAGGCGGGCAGCGAACAATCAGACAGGTCTAAACAATCCAGGTAGGCAACAGGTAATCAAACAAGGTATAAACGCTCAGTAATGTCAGCAGTAGCAAAAACAAGACTTCGCAATGAGGCACTGCCTAAATAGTCATGGTAATGATCAGCACCTGTGCAAGTAATCAATGTCAGGCATGGGGTGATGGGAAATTAAGTCCTAAGGAACAGTTAGTACTCCGGTGAGGGTTCCCTCTGGTGGGGATCGGAGGGAGCCACGGAGGCTTGATTTGTGACAAGCAGAGATGGGTTTAAAGACTGCTCCTGGAGTCTCAAAAGGATAGCATATTCATAACACATATAATATAGGAACTTTAATGTGCAGTCAAAGGTGTTGTGATTTTCTTCTGAAATATCACACACCAAAATTATTGTCCTGAGATATCACACCTGTCAAAAAATGAGACCGCGTGATGCTGTTGTTTAGCCAATCGGTCTCTGCATGTCAGTCATTTTAAGCATTCGGTTTTGCCGACCGGTTCAGAGGTTTTTATGCATTTTTAAGGGAATATGGTCTAATTCAGTGGCCAAGTCAGTGGAAGTTAGCGAAACAGCTTAGATCGACTTGCGCGTAGGATTGAAGGTTGCATCTCAAGAGACGTGTGGTAGAGAAAGAGCGTGGCATTTTAGAGCGTCCAACTCTCGGTGAACAGAAGTCAGTGTTGAATATGAAAATCAATATTTGTATAATCTAGAGGTTTAAGGTTTCACGACCCTCTCAGAAGCACCTCCCTCAGTTTTTCTCAGCTTGTTTCTCTGTCATTATTATGACATTATTATATCAGAATCTAATGAACAAACCCTTCAGTTAAAGTGCAAGTACACGGCTTCCTTTTAGGAAATTCATGAATAAACAGGATTTCAGCGTTATCGTTTGAGAGCATGTATCTAATATACAGTGCATGTGTGCATCCCATCATTCCTAGAGAGGGTTTAGGAAGCAGGGCTAATCCTATGTCATCTTGAAAGTGGGGTAAATAGGCATTTATTCAAAGGCTTTTCTTGGAAGCTCCAATATCAGCTGCAGCCCACATTTAGCCCCAGACCATATCCAGGGCATTGTGAAATGAACCAAAAAAACCCTGGAGAGCGGAGGTGTTTGTGCGATAGCTCGCACACAAACGGAATAATGGACGAGATCGTGGAAAATATATCTGTGCTACACACTAACAGCCTGCACAAAACATTAAGCCACAAGTTTAACAAAGCGGCATTAGCTCTTTGGTGTCTCTCGCTGTTTGAAAGAATGTTTCTCATGGCTCTGATTCCTATTTGGACTGACATGCTGTAGCTCTGCGGTTGGGGGTTGTTCATCCAGCTTGGAGGCTTTTGTTGCCGTGCCATCCTCATCTCTCATCTCTGCTAGAAATGGCCACTATCACAGAGAGCTTTCACTGATAGGCGTGATGAATTTGGCAGGTGTAAGGACAGTGGGATGCTCCCAAAGGTCAAAGACTTTGGACTGTGTGTAGCAGTGATGTGTGGGATACTTCTGAAATGAAGAGGCAGAGTCCCTCTCTGGGTTTGAGCTTTATTTCAGTCCAATTTAAATTCATGTTCCAGCTCCAATTGATGTTTACACAGTTTTATGGAACGTAATTTATCTTACACTATAAAAAAGTAATTAATACTATAATGTTTATAGCCTATTATAATTTACATGCACACTATATTTATACATGCACTTAAAATAGTTAAATACTATAATAATCATTTGTTACATTATAGCGCTTTTCTGGGTACTCAAAGAGCTTTACATGGAAGGAGGAATCTCCACCTGGATGATGCGACGGACCACACATCTCTAGCTAACACTAGTGACTAGTTTAAAGTACTAGCTAAAATACATTATAAAGTAAAGTTTCATTTGCTAACATTAGTAAACTACTAATAAGGACTGACAATGAGCAGTACTTCTACAGCAGAACATTTTTCTCAACATTTACTAATACATTTTAAGATCAAATTTTTTATTTTTTAACTATGGAATATTATTTCTGCCATGGGATATATAAAGGTAACTGTGAGTTTGTATCGTACAAACTCAGAATTTTCTTTTCAATTCTTGCAAAAAGTCAGAATTGCAAGGTATAAACTGACCCAAGTTTTCATATCACAATTCTGAGTTTTTATTTTTTCCTCTCGATTCTAAGTAGGGATGCACCGATACCGATACTGAAATTGGTATTGGGCCCGATACTGAGCTCCTGTCCTCGTACTCGTACTCGTTAAAATGCCCCGATACTAAATGCCGATACCACACAGCATGCGATAAGTGCCGTATTCAGACAAAGAAACACCGACAACAGAACAACAGACAGCAGAATGGAGTTATTAGAGATTAAGGATGTCTACGAAGTATATGTATGCAATGAATATAATGTTAAAATTCAGTATTAACGCCTGTATAGCTGACGTGTGCGAGCTGATAAGCAAAGCACGCAGAGTGGGTTGAGCGCGCGGCGGCGCACATGCGCAAGCTTGTCGAGTTAATATCCCTTTCTCACAGACATCACTGGAAAGTTTGTAGTTCGGTCGGATATGTCAAAAACAAGTAAGTAAAACAATGCAAAAGTTACTTAACGGTAGGGAGGGAGAGAGAGAGAGAGAGAGCACGCACTTCTGTTGTGTGATCTTTGATGTTCACTCACTTAGCACACGTGAAATAAGACCATTTATAGGGGCATTCACTATAAACATCATTTATTTTCAACCTTAGGGATACATGACTTTCAGGCGAAAGTGAATCTAGCAGCCTGTGTGAAACGCGCTAGGCTGTACTATTCTGCACCAGTACAAATACGTGCACGCGTTGCGCGTGTTTTGCTTGCTTGAGCATTTCTGCATTATATGAGTGGCTTTGTAATATAAATCGCAGCACGTTTCAGATGAAAAAAAAAAACGCGATTTCTATTTCTGAAAATATCACAGTTAGGAGATTTATAACGAGTGGTTCCCAGCATTATTACAGCAAAGCGCGTGATTACAGTACTAAGCCGCTGCAATGGAGCAGCTCTAATGCTATTAAATGAAAGATGATGTACCATTGAGCAAAAAAAAAACAAAAAAAAGAACAGTGAAAGTAACAAAAACTTGTAAAATACATTGTGAAAATAACCGAAGGATATACAGTCAAACCAAAAATTCTACAGAGACCAGATATAATTTTTGATATTTTTTTTACTAGTGGGTGCAGGACACTATAGTTCATTTATGTAAGTGAGGATAGCAAAATAAAGTAAACTGTGACAAATTATACCCAAAAATTCTTCAAACAGTGGACTACCAGTAAAACTGATACAAATTTGTACCAAACCATTTTCTAAACTATAGCGAATAAACTGTGATAATGTGAGAAATGTTGAAGGTGTCTGAATAAATTCAGATAAATAAAATTTTGATAAATGAAGTTAGCCAACTAACATTATACATACTCTTTTTGTTTCTGTACCCAATATTTAAAAAATTTACAAATGCAAAAAAATATCGATATCGGTATCAACAAGTAAAAAAAAATAAAAGTATCGGTATCGGGCGAGTACTGGAAAAAGTGGTATCGGTGCATCCCTTATTCTAAGTTCTTACAATCTTGCAATTCATTTTTTCTTTATGTTTTTTACAGAAAAAGGTAATTGTAATTCTGAGGAAAAAATTGAAGAAAAGCCGGAACTGTGAGATACGAACTTACAATTGCCAGGAAAAAAAAAAAAAGAAGAATTGTGATATATAAAGTTGCAATTACCTTTTTTACTTATTTTTGTGGCTAAAACAAGCTTCCATAGTTAACATTGGTTGATGCACTGTTGAGCAATGTGAACATAAACAATTTTAACTAAGATTAACAAAGGGTAATAATGTTATATATTGCTCATTGTTAATGTGCATTAACTAATTATTGTAAAGTGTTACCAAATACTATTTATTCAAACCAGTAATATATAGCCAATTTGTTAATTTGTCATGTATTGGATTGAATTTATGCAGGACCAAAAAGGAATAATTCCTCAAAAGTCTGTGTAAACACATCTTTTGCGAGAGCTGTACGTTTATTTTTGAGATACATGTATTGCATTATTTGGCAGTGGAATTGCATTTATTTTGTCCAAATTTAGATTTTTCCTCAAAAGAATCATTTAAGGATCCACAATCATTAAATTCCATCATCAACAATCATTAAAACGTTTTTTTTTTTACTAAATGTATATTCGGGTCAGGGGGCATGATTTACTGTGTCAGTTCACTGCATCTTTAGACCATATATGATTATTAATGAACACAACACAGCGCATTTTCCATGCATGTTTATTTTTGAGGTAATAAATGCAGTTTATGTGTTTTGGGGACTTGATGTTTCTGTCCATCTGAGGCGTTCTTCTGGGGCCGTCTGTAGTCTGTAAATGAGCTTGTGATGCTAATGTTCTGGTCCATTACCCTCTGAAATGGGAGAATACAGTAGCTCACTGCTCGCTGGAGTCCTCAGTTAATACAGCGCTGTATCTGACTATGCAAATAGTGAGAGGGAATAATCTATATTAGCTCACTGGCTCTTAATGAGTAGGTGGGTCAGTGCATCGTACTTGCGGCTCTGAAATGTAAATGTCACTGCTTTTTGATAGAGTTAGCTGATTTCAGGAAAAAAACGAAATTGTTTTATGAACCTAGTGTGTGTCTCCTTTTTTAAGTTATACTAAAATTAAAGCATGCACAAGTCTCTATAAAACCATGCATAAGCCAATAACATATTATGAAGACCACAATGTAGCACATATGAATCTACATTTATGAAGCTATGATGATGTCTCATTTCACTGCTAAAATTTAAATAAAAAAACTTAAAGATGAAAAAGAAGAATTAGATAAAAACATTTAAAAAGTAACTGTAGTCTGATTACAAACATTTTAAATATATAATATAATATAATTACAAGTACTTAATTTTTGGAATTAAAGTTAAATGAAAATACAAAGAAAGAGAAATGTGACAATTTGATGCAATTTAAAATACATTTTTAACTAGCTATTTTTCTAAATGTCTGTAGGGATTGAGCGGTATATAAAACACTGTTACTTGTGTTTCTGTCTCTCCTCATTTATTCTGATGCGAGGGTGTGTGGCAGATAAATACCTCACATACTTGACATGGCACATTAGTGGAAATGCTTTCATTCATGATTGTTATTTTACCACACAAGAGTGATGGAAACAGGCCGACGGTGTTTGAAGCAATACAGCACATCATTTAAAGTCACTGTAAAAGAGAGAACCCCTCTTCCTGATGTTTTAATCAGCAGCCAGTCAACCTGTGGGACGGAATCGGACAGGAAATGTTCCTAATTGCGACAAGAAAACGAAGCAGATGAAGAGATTTCTGCTGCTCATCTCTGTGGGGTTGGTGGGGGAAGAGATCGCGAAGGGAGGACCGAGGCCCAGATCGCTTTCGTCTTTTAGCTGATGTATTTTTAATGCTTCCCTCGTGCTGGTGGATGGGCGAAAAAAAAAAGTTCTCATCAACTTTTTAGGGTCGCTTTGAAGAGATGTGGCTGTGGGATTCGGTGCCGGTCGTGGGAGCCTGAGGCTTTCAAGCCTGCCAAAATTAATTTAATTTACATACACGTTTCTCTACCTTCATATCAGAGTCTTTCCCCCACAGAGACTGATGTTCTGCTGGGTGGATATGGGATGCTGTGAAAAAAAAAACCTATGATCTTTGATACTGTAACCCCAGTCCGTACAGTTGGATCACTAAAGCATGTAATAGTGCTGATTATCAGATTACATGGAAAGCGTTCAGAATGACTGTCAATGTGTATCTCTTCACTGCAGCTGACAATCAAATAATCCTCTCTATATTAGGCACAAAACAGCGCTTCATGATGCTCTGCATCATTTGATACATATGGCAGCACATGGTGCATTACATTCTGTTTCACAATGGTATTTGTAATTGCCATTCTAGAGCGTATACGCACATTTGAAGAGTTAATTTGCAAAAACAGATAAACGGCACTTTAAAAAAATAATAAAAAATGAGCAGATTGCCGTGCATTATTCTCCACATATAGCGTGATCTGAACCCTAAACACCTTTTGTCAAAAAAGCCGGTTTTGTCCACTTTCAAGGCATCGTGAGTTCACGTTTTACTGCAGAAGCCGACAAGTGCCCTTGTTGTTTTGAACAGAGGCCGATAAGTCCATTTTAGCAAATCAGTGCGCTGTATTCAGGTCAGGTGACAAGTCTGCTTTCACTTTGAAAAGACGTACTAGCTGAGAGGAGTTTCGTCAAAGCTGACTAAAAGTGATCGAGGATGGATAAGTTCGACGAACTTGATGAACCTGTGATATCTTCTTAAGCTGAAACGTTTTCAAGGAACCTTGCAAAAGCAGTGTATTCCAATGGTGAGGGAAAAGCTCAGTGTATTGCGTATAATCACATCCATACAGTTTATGATCACAACAACAACAACGTTTGTTAGGCATCTACATTGTCATTTGAGGAGATTACAAAGATTAAATGAGTGTTTTTTTTAACTCTAAAACATGAAATGTGGATTTATCTGCTTTTGCCAAAAAATGACTGTTAGAGTTATCTGCTTTTGCTATAAAACAAACTTTTAATATGTAAAAAAAAACATACTTTCAATTAACTTTAATTTTGTAAATGACCTGTAACGTTAATGTTATTTGTTTACGTTATTATTACTTAATAAAACAACCCAACTGCAGTTTGATTGGTATTACTTGGAATGCGCAATAATAATAAAAAACGTGATTTCTGAAAAAAAATGATAAAAATGGAGTTATCGGTTTTTGCAAATGAACTCTTCATTTATTTAAAGAGGCCTAATGATATCATGTGGTGGAAAACTTCAGCTCATTTACTGTGCCAACAGACGTCTATGCCATTCTCTCGTTGAGCTCTGAAGGTCACTCATGAGGGCTAAGTAGATACAATCATATATCTTGACACTTTTTCGATACTTCAGATCCTTGAATTGGCATTTTTGTGTTCATTCATATAATTTCCTACAGTGCAATTAATGAAGAAGTCAAAGCTGCCTGATAAGCAGTACTGGACATAAGCAAACAGTGCCAGATAAACTGAAACCACAGATTGACTCTGTCATCGCAGTTTTGCTTAATGCAGTGATCAAATCATGATTATTATGCATCGCAATACACTGAGCTAAGTATTCTGCCATTTTATTTATTTATTTTTTGCTATAGTGCAAATTTATTTATACAAAAAATTAGGGGTGTCCCTAAAGATTTGCACGAAATAAAACTACTCAAATACAGCTACTTTTATCCCATCCTGGTCTCATAAAAATACATACCTCTGGGTACTTTTCTGCAACACCGTTTTTACGTACCTTACTGCATGTTTCGCTGCAGCTTCAAAGAGAAATGTCCACTGAGTGGCGCTAAAACATGGGTTCAGTACGTCAACACTGGCACGTTTTTATTACGTTGATATAGGTACGTATTGCTGTGTTTTTATTACGTTGATACAGGTACGTATTACGGCGGTTCAGAATTCAAATATCCGGGGACTGTCGCTAAACGTTAATGCTCTATCGTGTTGGAAATATGTCCTACACCAAACCCAACCCTAAACCTACCCGATAGTGTTAACAAATGCAAAACTATTATAAAATTGCATTTGTTGATGCAACCATGCCATTTGAACTTCCTTATATGCAGATTTGATGAACCGTAGTTACACTGGATTCAAACCGGTACTCCTTACCTCTCAAGTATGTCTCCTTACTCCATGAGCTACCGAACAAACCTACCCTCTATGAAAACCCATAGATATGAAACTGGATAAGTGCGATGCTAACGTTCAAAAGCATCAGTTTTCAAATCTCCCAGCATATTCAAATTATTTTGAAGTCATAACATTATATTCTTCAAGTAATTGTGCAAAAATTATGCTTTATTAATCGAAACTCTGTAAATTTGTGTGAAAAGGAATAAAAGGTGTCAGAGTTTTACTGCCTCTAGTGTTCATTTCTTTTGGAAACTGCAGTGATATGTACTTATTGGTACGTATTTCGCATCTCGCGAAAAAGTGCCCCCGGGTACGTTTTTGCCATGAGACCAGGTAGTTTTATCCAGACCCGGTTCCAGAATTAAATGCTGTGGAGGGTGCTTTAGAAAGTGTGCTCTAGCCTCAATTCACATACATTTTGACATATATTTTTGTCCCGTCCATTGCTCTTTCGAGTGTGAATTCATTCCTGAAACTTTGCAGCGTGTATGTGGCCGAAAAATAAAAGTTCTATTCAAATTCTTAATGATTTATAGGTTATATAGCCTAGAAGCACACAAAGAGCACTGCCTTTATTATCACTAAAAAGCTGTCCCTCGTCTTCATCACGCTCTCAATGAGAGGATTCGCAAGCTTTCACTGGACAAAAATAAACCTTTTGATTCTCAACCCAAGTATGCATTGGATAGATTGACAGATCAGTTTCGCCAGAATGATAGTGAATAAAATCTCGAGTTTTACGATCACGAGCACCCACGGGATCGGCACCTATGTTCACAGCATCCAAAAATAAAATTAGAACCGGCAGAAATGTTTTGAAATCACTTGTACCTTAACTGATCGAAAAAATCCAGTCTTTCACTCTACCTGTGTCAATTTGAGTCTTGTTAAAGATTTAAATCCCTGCCGCCAAGATGCTCTGTCGGTCATGGATTATGGAAAGTAAAAATTAAATCTGTCATAGGGGTGGGTTGGATTTATTCACGCACGTAAAATATTTATTAAAAGCTTATTTATTTTCAGATTTAAACCACTCAAAAAGAGCACAAAGTCTTTGCGCGTAGCTCTTACCATACAGGATTTTAGAAAAGTGGGCAAAGCATAACGTGCACA
>NW_015505476.1:974747-1001279 GCF_001515645.1 Sinocyclocheilus grahami
CTATGTCTAAGGCTATAATGCTGGAGTGGCTAGCAGTAAATCTGTAGCTGAGGGCGCAACATCCAGCTCTCAACGAAAGGGAGCTCAACCTACAGCATGTTCCAATGGTGCAATAATTTACTAATTTACTAGGTGCAATAATTTACTTAGCTGTGGGAGCAACACACCTAGTTCTCAATTCGAGAAGGGGGCTCGACCTACAGCATGTTCCAATGCTGGAACGGCTAGCAGTAGTTTACCTAGGCTGAGGGAGCACAAACCCAGCTCTCCCGAGAGGGGGCTCGACCTCCAGCATGATTGAAAAATCAGAAGGGTAAGCATAATGCAGGCTAGCCAAACACTCAGCGCATCAGGCAGGCAGAGAAAGGGCCTAATCCACCTGATGCTGCTTGTTCCAGGTGCTCTGGAAAAACAGAGAACTCAACTTCTCATGTGAGAGGAGAACTCCGAATTCAGAGGATAACGTTGCTCATTCCAGGTAACCCTTTGAAAAAAGGGGAGCACTGCTCAAACTACCACGAGGACAGCCCATGGAGCGAGGCATCCAACTCCTCAGAGAGGATTAATGCTCGAAAGAAAGCACCATACTCATAATAACCCTCAATGGTGAGGGGAGCGATGCTTCCAGAGTGTGTCGATAGAGACACACTAGTTGAGTGGAGCCCAAGGAACCGGGGTCTAACCAACTCAGAGAAAGGGAATGAGGTCCCCTACCCCTACCATACAGGATTTTAGAAAAGTGGGCAAAGCATAATCCCAGCAGAGCAATGGCCCCTGAATCAGACAATGTTAATGAAATAACATCAACCTCCAGCGGCTCACTCTCGTGCACAGCCGACGATCACGAAAGGGAAACCCCCCTTCAAACTCATCGGCCAGATCCACCTGCGATCCCCACAAGCTCATTCCCTTCCGTGCCTCAGCAGCGGCGGGTCCTGGATCGCGGGAAGCAGATGGCTGCCCCTCTTTCCTCGAAAAGAGAGACAAACGAGAGCGGAGCTTTTTTCCTTGGAAATTTTTTTTTTTCACCTATTTATACTATAGTCGCACCGGTAGTGACGTCATGGCTGTCGCCGGCCAACGAGTTGGTGTTTTTTCAATGTATGCTTCAGACACGGGTCACGACGAGGCATTCCCCATAGCGACCCCTAGAGGACGCAGTTCGAAGTTCCCATGAAAGGGAACCATAATTACGAAAACAAAATAAAATTGATGCTGAAAATATAAAAATTAAAGCTAATTCAAAATATTAATACATACTATAAGAGTATATAAACAATAAAAAATAAACTGAAAAACTGATTTGTAACATTTAATGTATCGACAAAACATTTAAATAAAAACACTTTTACAAACTTAATTATAAAACTGACTAATTAGGAATCCAAATCCAAAGTTATTTATTAAAACCTGAGTGTAACCTGGTCCCAAACTTGACCATGGGGTTAAAAAGCTGCTGAAGCCCACCTGCATTGAAGATAAATGAAACTCTCTTCTTACTTTGTTGGACCTACATGTTCTTTTGAAGAGCAAATGCTCTTTGAATAGCTTAGTTGTGATTAAAGCGATGCATGAACCTTTGCATCCATAAAGGAAGGGCGGCCCATTTTTCCTCCGTGTCTTTCTCCCACCATCCATCACTGCCTTTTCCCTCTGTAGAACACCACGCTTTATCAAGAAAACAAGTGTGTTAGTCCTCTGTCTGACAGTTGCATGAGGCGAGAGGAAAGGAGCGAGAGAGAGAGAGAGCTGTAGGGGAAGAATATGAAGCCACTGGTGGCTCACCACATGGGCTGTGAAAGAAACAGAACAACATCAGCATGTCTATCATGATAGAATGACCTCCACAAAGTCACATCCAGCTGTCAGGAGAGCAGGAGGCAGATGGGAGGAGGAGGTATGATGAAGAGGAGGACTTTCGTGAGCGAAGTGCTTTAGAGAAGTGTGCCACATCCCACAGACGGGAATCAGCACGAATCGAAATCACGCATCCCTGATGTGTGGTACGTTTACACTTACGCAAGCAAATGTGGCCGCAGTCTGGAAAGAAACATCTTGTGGGCTGTTTTGTGAGGGTTTTGTATTTGCGGCTGTGTGATCATGAGATAACTAGATGAGAAATAGGAGTGCTTGCAGGGCAGCAAAAGAAATGTTTTCTGCTGGCTGTGTGAGGATTAACATATTTGCTTAAAGGAATAGTTCACCCAAAAATGAAAATGTGCTGAAAATATATTCATGCTCAGGTCATCCAAGATATAAATGAGTTTGTTTTTTCATCTAAACAGATTTGGCTAAATTTAGCATTACATCACTGGATCCTCTGCAGTGAATGGGTGCCATCAGAATGAGAGTGCAAACAGCTGATAAAAACATCACAATAATCCACAAGTAATCCACATGACTGTAGTCGGTCAAACAACGTCTTGTGAAGTGACAAACAAATCCATCAAGACATTTTAAATTTAAACTATCACTTCTGACCAAAATATGAGTTCATAATAACACTTCGTCCAGTAATAAGGTCTATCCCCTGTTGTTCTCCAACATATTTGTTTACAATTTGTGCATATTTCTCTCCTAATTCAGACGAGATTACTTTTTTTTTTTTTACTAAAGAAAGCAAACACAGCTTTTCGCTTCACAGTTTGTTAATTGGTGGACTGTAATCGTGTTGATTACTTGATTATTGTGATGTTTTTATCAGCTGTTAAGACTCTCATTCTGACGGCACCCATTCACTGCAGAGAATCCATTTGTAAGTAAGTAAGTGAGATTGAATGCTAAATTTCTCCAAATCCATTCCAATGACAAAACAAATTCATCGACATCTTGGATGGCCTCTATCTATCTATCTATATCTATCTATCTATCTATCTATCTATCTATCTATCTATCTACAAGGTTTTGCTCTTTATAAATGGTGTGTCTCAGTCAGATCCTTAGTTCACAATTTTGTTGCAGGAAATTGATTCATCAGTGTCTCACTGTTTAGTAGATGAAATAACTTTCTAGTGCTGAGTCCGTGTTCGTGATATAGGCTATTGATTCACTACATAGGAAACCAAGGAGAGGAACACAGCAGTGCTGTAGATTCTTCGACTCTCATATAGTGAACAAACTGGTTCAGGCTCACCTCAATGGTAGTAGTATTAAGTAAAGGAATATTGCACCTCTGAAAGATTTTTATTAGAAAATAATGGGACAGTTTAATATGTACTTAAACTATTAATATCTCAAATCACGTTAATATAATACGACCTTACAGTCGTATCCCACAATTTAAGCAATCGCAATCTCAAAGATGTGTAGAGTTCATTCATTTTGTGGTCATGTCCTTGATAGAAAGGCAAATATAAGTGCATTTTGAAGACTTTCCCTAAAAAAAAAAAAAAGTGTTCTGTGTCGTTTTAAGGAAATAAAATCTCAAGCATATTAAATTAGACTATCATCGAGGTGCTGTGAGAGATCACTGATGTGTCACAATACAATTATAATCACAGAAAATTAAATTGTGTGAAACAGGTTTTGTGTCTGAATGCACACGGAGGGCTTGTTTTCGGTGCTCAGATAGAAAGAAATCTTTAATGAGACCGCAAGTGAATCAGAAATGAACTTTATTATGCCACAGGATCATTTTCCTTCCAGATTATTTTAATCAATATTCTAACAACTGGCATCTTTGTTGAGGGAAAGCATCCTTGAAGTGAAAGCAAATGTTCAGTCATTAATCTCCCATTGCCAAATGGTTCACTACTGGCCAAATCTAATTCATTTTGCGGCTTGAACCACTAACATAGAAAGAGACTGACATGTAAAGTGACCAGTCACATTGTGCTCTTTTTTGTGATGTTTAGGGACAGGTAAATCTGAAATCAGAGACTAAAAGTGAAATATATTAGTGTGCTCATGTTTATCTGTTCCATTTTTCCATTTCCAGTTTTTATTTATTTCCAGTAGTAACTTTAGTGCTTCTACTTAAACTTATTTCAGCCTAATGTTTTAGCTGAGTTTGCATTTAATATTTATATTTTATTTTATTTTATTTTATTTCAATTAACAAAAATGTTTTTAATAGTTTTAATTAACAATAATAACTGTATTCTGGAGTCTGCATAAGTCCGGTTATTATGCTCTTCTCCATAATTTGATGAAATATTACTGCCGTTTTTATTGGAAATTACACCAAAATCAGTTTTCTAGTGATGCACGAACTATTGATACCATATCAATTAATTAAATGTAAAAATATAGGAAATTAACATGCTCAAAATTAAATCATATCAAATATTGACAAATCTTACATATTTAATTGTGCATTTTTTCCTCCATTTTTATATTTAGATTATATTTACTTTCTTCTAACACTCAAAGTTAACCTTTAAAAACACTGTAATATGTAAATATTAAAATCAATATACATTGTTATGCTGTACATTATAATGCTGTAATAAAATTGCTTTGGTAGCACTTAAAATTATTTTTTTCATTTATTTGACAAAATACTCTAGAATATAATTACATAAAAATAGTTAGCACTTAACAGTATGAGGCAGAATTTTGATATCGGTGATTCCTTAAAAATGTGCCACGTTTTACATAGGCAATAATACCAATGTTAATTTTGACACAAAAAAGCATTAACATTTGCATTGAAAGAAAAAAAAATGTAATAAGCTAATTTAATGTACTTAATTGTAGCATAGTGAAATGCTATACCAGCACATCTAACATATAGGATTTTTACATTGAAATACTGTGTTATAACTATTTAGTGCACCTGAATATCTTTAAAGATTTGCACAGGTAATCCATTATTGATCTGCTCGATACAAGCAATCAAACAATGACAGTCATAAATTCAACAGTATACTGAAGAGAAGGTCCAGTATGTTCTCAGCTGTCATGATAAGGAAAATCTGATATCTGATTGTGTGCTCTGTGTTCCTTCAGTGCCTGATTATTTTGGACTTTATCGGAGATTCTTGGGCGCTCTGAGTCATTAGTGTGACACATGCTGTCAGGTTGATGTGTACCCATCAGTCCTTGCACACTAACTGCACCTGAACTCCTCAGCTCTTTATGCAGGCTCTTCAAGAATCAAGATTAAACCACAGTTGAATTTCACAAGTGCAACACTCTGAATTATTGATTTTGCACATCAGAATCACCCTCACTCACAGATGGCAAAAGAGCGATGTTGAAGTCTTATGACACTTTGCTTTTCAATTATACATCGAGGATTTGGTTTGATGGGTGATTTCTTCGAATTTCTTATTCATTCTTGAGGAATCCAGCGCCTAGTTTTCTTCTGTGATAAATGCTAAATGCCCATTCTTCCTCTGACTCATGGGCTTTGTAAGAAAACATCAATGTACAGGAACAGTGGGATGTGAAATATCTTTTCAACCATCAATCAAAATCTGTTGTTCTCTTTAATAAAAGAGTGGGAGTAAAATAATCCCATGTTTCCATAATGTTGGTAACATTCTCAATGTATGTGTGACCTTGAGAAAAGCAGGTCAGTTTACACATTGCATAGCTCTTTGCAAACAGTAGCCTGTGCCAATGACTGACGATCATTCACACCTTTTCTAAGCGCACAGTAAAAATAGCTTTCTACCACAGTGGAAAGAATACGAAACTGCAAACTTCAGCTTTGTTCCCAAACATAGTGAGCTGCATAGACAACATTTTAAGGTGTCATAGACGTGTTCCCACTGCAATGGTTTTCCTAAAAGTCATGCAGCGTTTTAGAAACAACCTAAGCTAAATTGTAATACAGCATCACATGTATCATTCATGGATAAAGCAATCCCAGAAATAGTATATAATAATATTAAAATGATGTTTAATGATTTTAAATATTGAGTATTAGTTTTTGTCAAACACTATGCCCGTATCGGATTCAGAATGATGATCAAATCACAGATGGAATAGGTCACTTCCATCAATACCCACAAAGCTTACACAAGGTGCGTTTACATTACAGATTTGCGCAAAACTTACACAATATTTGATAGATGACAGCTATAACAAATTAAACTATTGCAAAATGACAGCGTTTCCATTAAACGATGTTATGTGACTAAATTGCATTTTTTCCTCTCGCAATAAGTCATGATGACTAATGTTGGTAGGTTTACGTATATCGCAGCCACTGCACTAGTCATTATTTTTAATTGAAGGAGACAAAGACATGTATCTTTAAAGAAACAGCGTGTCGGAGCCTTAATGCGCAGCAGGCGAGAGTGGCCACGTATGAGGTGTTTCTTGGGGGTTATAGTATTATCATGTGACTTTTACGTACACCAGGTGATCTGTAAATGTGACAATACTGTTTCCATTGCAGTTTTGTGAAATAGTCATACTTTTTCGAATTGCCGGAAAACCACCTTCTGCAAGCGCAAAAATTTTTTTGCGATATATGGGAGTTTTTGCAAAATTGACGTGTTTCCATTGGGCGTATTTTCAATTCGCAATTTCAATTTGTGCAAGTTGAAGGGTAATGTAAACGCAGCTACAGTCAAATACCAGTTCCTGGGGCTATATTTCATTCAGTAATGTTAGGCAGTTTAAATTTATTTGCTGTTTAATCTGTTTCTGCTTCTTCACATGTTCTGATTGAGAGATTCAGTACACTTTCAGAAAATGTGTAACAGCGCCTCCTACTGTATAACTGTAAAAGCACAGAAAGCAAGAAAATTGTCAATGGTGGGGGAGCGTTGTCTCATAAATGATGGAAAATTACGCCAATGGAGGGGAAAAAGTTAAGAGAATCAATAACTAAGCAACATGCTAACATTAACTATAACAAATATGAGGTTGCAGGATGGTTAGAAAGTTGTGGCCTAATCGGGAAGTCGTGGCCTAGAGAGTTAGAGAGTCGGACTCGTAACCCAAAAGTTGCGGGTTTGAGTCTCGTACTGGCAGGGATTGTAGGTGGGGGGAGTGAATGTACAGCGCTCTCTCCCACCTTCAATACCTCGACTGAGGTGCCCTTGAGCAAGGCACCGAACCCCCAACTGCTCCCCGGGTGCCGCAGCAAAAAAATGGCTGCCCACTGCTCCGGATGTGTGTGTGTTCACTGCTGTGTGTGTGCACTTTGGATGGGTTAAATGCAGAGCACTAATTCCGAGTATGGGTAACCATACTTGGCCACATGTCACGTCACTTTAAAAAAAAAAAAAATTATGTTTCCCTAGAAAATGAGGAATCGTACTAGGTTTTGTAACATCACTGTTGGGGGAGAGACAGAAAAAAAAACTCAACCGATTTTAGCTGGTAGGCCAAATGGTCTTATAGACTGACCAGCTAACCACTGTAACCAGTAGCCAAAATCACTCAAAAACAACCAATCAGACTTGCCTGAGTATGTAAGACCAGCAGCAGTGAGAGCTCTAATGTCTTTGTTTCCATCTGTATACACAGGGGTGCATTAATGCATGGGCTTCAAGGGGCTGAAGCCTAGGGGCCTACACTGGAAAGGGGGCCCACTGGCTGAATTATATTTTTTGAATAATTCTTTATATGGGAGTTTGCAGCAGTGACAACAGCGTTCTGTAAACAAATGCGCACACTCATTTTCAGCGACGCCCGGGTTGTAGTAGTCTATATAGTGAATGACTTAGTTTAGGTCCTCCCCACACAGTTTGTATAGTTGGTATGTTCCACGTGTTCCATCGATATACTGTAAGCGGAATGTACAATGCATTCGCTAGTAAATAAGCGCAGCACCAGAGTATCTTTATGTCAACACGCAGATTAACACAAACACAACACTGCTGTGTGAAAGGAACTGGACCGGACAACGTTCTGTAATGTCATACAGTGAGAGTTCAGTAACTTGCTTGGATGTAATCTGTGTGTCATCTGTGTTCCATAAATAGTGCTGCTTCAAAGTCTTCATTGTAAATCTGGGGATGGAAAAATAGGAATTGTCCTATTGCTTAAATGTGATTAAACTTTATACGCTGTGATTTAACTAATTAAACGTGAGCATGTCATGTTTCAAAATAAAAACACACTTAGCAATCACCAAATAACCCACATTTATGCCAACATGCCATGTTGTTTTGATCTACTGATGATGAATAATTAATATCGTGTGTGATTTATGGTGTTTAAATCATACCTGTAAACTCATATTTCAGCCAGGAAAGTTTTGATGGCATTTTTCTTTCATATTACCTCCGTATAATGCCCGTAATAAAGTACTGTTTACGTTATGTAACGGCTTTATAATTCTGCTGTTCCACAAGCGCCTTTGTGGCAAAGATGAATTTGCATATTCGCTTATAATCACATTTTACGTAGAACAGTGTAGTGAATGTTATCTGGCATATTAACAAGACAAAAAAACGAAATTTGACAAATAATTGTTAGGAAGCTTAAAAATAGAAGAAAAATAGAGGTTTTCTAGGGTCTGTAATGCTGTAGCCCAGGGGCCTTTGGTTATCTTAAGGTGCCCCTGTGTATACACATTATTTATTGCCATATTTATGTAATTTGTCACATGCTGTTGCAATGCAAGGTCTTATGTTACATCTTTGAGAAAAAATGATGTGTCCTTGTACTTCCTAACTGCAGAAAAACAACAATAAACCAACATTGACTTGACAATTAGTCAAATCAGTCTAAACTCAAAAAAGAGCTCTGTGAGTCTCAACATTCTTTGTTTGTGTGTGTGTGTGTGTGTGTGTGTGTGTGTGTGTGTGTGTGTGTGTGTGTTTGATCAGATGAAGTCTGCCGGAGCTGGTGATGAAGGACTCTTCACGGAGAGCTACTGTAACATCTGCAACGCTCAGCTGATCTCTGAGTCTCAGCGCGTGGCACACTATGAGGTGAGCACACACACACAAAGAGAGAGAGCAGTGACACACATTACGTTAAAAGCAGGCCTCATCAATTGATCATCAGGGATGTAATAATCATTTGTAACCTAAATGCTTCTCTCATGTATCTTTCAGTCGCTGCTTTTAAAGTTGTAATGCAGTGCACCTTTCCTCAGACCCACAACCCCTTCATAAGTAACCCAATGATTGACCATTAAATAATCATCCTCCTGCATTATTTACATCTCTCACACACGGTTCCTGAGACCGCAGAGTACGCAATCACTAGATTAATGAGCACGCTAATGAGGACAAACTCCTTTGCACAAAATCAGTGTAGCTGAGGGAACGTGTCTGTTCAACAGGATCATTTGGCGAGATTGGTTTACGAAGAGAAGCCAGTGAGCTATATTCAGTGTTACGGTAACACTTTAGCTCTTCTGTCATTGATCCCTGCGATCCCTCGGCTTGAATAAATGCTCTCAGATGTCACAGTGTGAGGCTGATGTCCTGAATTACGCGTGAATGAAGGCTGGATTTACTTGTATTCATTTAAATACAATGATACATTTTCCCTCAAATGGTTTTAAAAGGTTATTTTTGACAGTCCGAAGAACTGTCATTTCAACCAGCTGAAAATGACTAATCCAAGTAAAATGACATTATTTATTTCAAAATAACCATGACGTATATTTTACGCAATGCTTTTCACTAAATAAATAAAATAAAGATATTTAAATATGTAATATGCCCAAATATAACAACACATAAAGTGCGATATTTATCTACACATATTTTTCAATAAGGCATTTTAGTATATGAAAATATACAGAAGAAATTCTGATATGCATAACTTATTATTATTATTATTATAAAATAGTAATACATTTTAAATAAGTTTGAGTGAGCCACAGAAAAATAACCTTTTTATTTATATTTATTTTTTATATTAATTAAATGTTTAACCTAAGGTTTTTTTGAACATTTATCAAATAAGATGTTTATTTCCTTTTGCTTTTAAAAAAAATTATATTTTTATATGATTAATATTATATTAACAGATTTTCTAATTAATATATTATATTATAATATTTTTTATCATATTAATAGATGAGAAATGACACATGGGGAAATGTTTTGACGGTAATGTTTTATTAAATTGAATTATTCATTGAATAATTCAATTGAAAAATTGTACATTTAAAAAAAAATTATACATTTAAAAATCATAAAACATTTTCTTATTTACTAAAAAGAGCCAATTCATGTCACTCATTATTTTAGGAATCAATTCAGCAGTGTGAAACTGGCCTATTGTCAACTTATTGGCCAATCACAATATTCACATTGTTGATTAATTTAGATTTTTCAAAAATAATGTTAATAATAAAAATAAAATCTGAAATATCATCCCTATACACTATACACCTCAGATGGAAAATAATGCAACACTTTTTTTCCCAAGTATCCAGAAAACTGTGTGTCCTCAAGGAAACTCCAAGTTGATGAACTCGTCACTGTGACCAGTTCATTTCAGGCCCCGAACCAACCAGCCATTTCCCTAGAGAGGTGAAGAGAAGGAAAGGGAGAGAATGAGAGAAAAACAGAGAGACAGATAGAGATGTTCTGTGTGATAACATGAGTCTGCCGCACCACAGCACGCATTAGAGTCGTTCCCCTGGGACTGAACCACACAAACTCTGTCCACCTGTCAGAGCAACTTTAATGGACTTTCGGATATCTCTGGGCCTTTTCCTCTTTCAATTTCTCATGCTACATGCGAGCCTGTGTGCGCATTGCTGATAATCTGATGGATAGCTAAAGGACATATACTAAAAGCTTGGGTTTAATGTCTCATCTCAGTCCTGAGAGAAACCTTGTTACCTGTCGGCTGCCCTTCACTGTCCGGCTTGGACACTTCTGTCTTCTTAATATCACTCTGTATTGTTTGTCCTGTCCATTTCTCCATTCTGCTTTCACTTGTTTATTTCAGCATTTACCTGGTTTCCCTGTCTAAATAAATACAAAAAATCTTCAAAATCTCTGGTAGCCCTTCGGGCAGACATTCTTCAGATTTTGGTAGACCAAAATGAATTTAAGTAGCCAAAAAAAAAAAAAAACATTGGCTGAACTTCACTGCGGACAAATCAACATGATTAAAAACTTTCACTTTTTTTTTTTTAAATAACAAGTCAAGAGAGTAGGGGTGCAACAGATCACAAAACCCACAGCTCGGATCATATTGCATTATCATATCAGATTTTGAGTAACAGATCGGGTCATTTTGCAGATGAGCAAAACAAATATGGTTCTTTATTATTTAAATAACGGAATACATCTTTGATACCACAGCAAAAACTAGTAGCATATAGTGATGTAACGCTTCACTCAACTCACGATGCGATGCGATTCACGATACTGATTTCACAATACAATTTTCTCACAATTTTTCCTTTTAACAAAATGAGATTTAAGACAAATTATAAATGAGAAGGTGTCCTTTTATTGTTTCTCCAACAAAATGCTGCACATTTCTTTGTGAAATTGAAATATGTCAAATAATAAAACTAGCGTGAAATTTAAAAACAAATTCCAAATCAAATAATTAAATAATACAAATAAAATAAATCTCTTCATATAAACAAACTAATGCTTTGGCTGTGCTTTTCCATTTAAAATCAGAGGCAACCACTGCATTTTAATCATGATCCAAACAAAGATGCTAAACACATGTTATTTAGAATGCAATTAGATTGCATAATTTCGAAATTTGAAGCAAAAACAGAATGGTCTAATTTTAGCTTTGTGAATGAGACGCAAATGTCATTCTCTGACAGCAGGTGGCGCTTATGGAACAGCAGGTATTTATTGGCTGCTGCCCCTTTAAGACCGAATGCACGGATCCAGTATAATGATGCACTTAAGACAACCGACTGTGTTTACGAGAATACTTGCTGAGACAGTTATTTTGAGATAATTTTGTGTGTATGTTTGTATGTGCAAGGATACGCGAAAGAGGAATCAATTCTGTGTATGTGCATTGTCTGAAACGCGGCTGTCTGTGTGCGCTTTGAATGAGTGCACGCAGCTCCGAATGCACGTGAATGGTTTAAAACACTTGAATGTTTAAATCGGCAAGACTTAGAAACACGTGCAAACGATCAACTACGATCCGTTTTACCCCTACAAGCTGGTAAACAACGCAAATCAAGGAAATAATTTTATATCACTGTTCAAGATAGCCCGTCGGGCAGGGCGGTGATACATTTTGGTAGCCTGAATGGAAAACACAATAGCCCCGGGATGTCGGGCTAGCAATTTTGTGAGCCTTGAAATAAATAAACGCTTCAGGCATCCCGAGTTCGAGCCCTGGCTTGTGGACCTTTTCCCGTCCCCGCCCACCTCTCTCTCTCCCACTTCACTTCCTGTGAACTAACTGTCCGATCTGAATAAAGGCAAAAACATAAAAAAATAAATCTTTAAAAAAAAAACATGTCATTTTTGGTGTGCCAAATTACCAAAATCTTATATCAACAAGAAGATAGAAGATTTAGTGACGATACAGAAGATATTCATATATTCATAATGAGACATGTTTTTGTCAAGACATGCTGCTTTTCACTTAATTATGTAAATAAAAAAATATTTAATAATTTATGCCCTAATATAACAATACATGAGAAGCTGTATTTATCTATACATATTTTTCAATAAGCTATTCTAATATATGGAAAGGTATGGAAGATATTCAAATATTCATATCAGTTTTACTTGCATGGAAAATTTTAGTGAAAAAAAAGATTTCTAATTTATTTTTACAAAATATATTTTTAGGATTGAAAAACGATCAACTACGATCCGTTTTACCCCTACAAGCTGGTAAACAACGCAAATCAAGGAAATAATTTTATATCACTGTTCAAGATAGCCCGTCGGGCAGGGCGGTGATACATTTTGGTAGCCTGAATGGAAAACACAATAGCCCCGGGACGTCGGGCTAGCAATTTTGTGAGCCTTGAAATAAATAAACGCTTCAGACGTCCCGAGTTCGAGCCCTGGCTTGTGGACCTTTTCCCGTCCCCGCCCACCTCTCTCTCTCCCACTTCACTTCCTGTGAACTAACTGTCCGATCTGAATAAAGGCAAAAACATAAAAAAATAAATCTTTAAAAAAAAAACATGGCATTTTTGGTGTGCCAAATTACCAAAATCTTATATCAACAAGAAGATAGAAGATTTAGTGACGATACAGAAGATATTCATATATTCATAATGAGACATGTTTTTGTCAAGACATGCTGCTTTTCACTTAATTATGTAAATAAAAAAATATTTAATAATTTATGCCCTAATATAACAATACATGAGAAGCTGTATTTATCTATACATATTTTTCAATAAGCTATTCTAATATATGGAAAGGTATGGAAGATATTCAAATATTCATATCAGTTTTACTTGCATGGAAAATTTTAGTGAAAAAAAAAGATTTCTAATTTATTTTTACAAAATATATTTTTAGGATTGAAAATTAACATGTTAGCTAAAGATACATACTTTATGTTTAATTAATATCATACATTGAATTAATCATATTGAAATACCATTTATGTTTTTGTTGACATTTATTACAAATTATTTTCTTTCATTTTGGTTTCTTAAAACTTAAAATAAAACTACTACTACTACTACTAGTAGTAGTAGTAATAATAATAATAATAATAATACATTCATTATTAACTGTAAGAAATAAATGGTAGCACTTTATTTTAAGGTGTCCTTGTTACTTGTTACATGCACTTACTATTATAATAACAATAAATTATGCATAATTGCATGCAAGTAACTCTAAGACAAACCCTAATCCTAACCCTAATCATATAGTAAGTATGTAGTTAATTAATATTACTCAGTACTTAAATGTATAATTACAATGTAAAAATGACACCTTAAAATAAGGTGTAACCAAATAGACATTTATGCATCTAACATTACTTATATAGTGGCTAGGAAGAATATATGATGTCAATTTAAACACAAGGTAAATATTATTCAGGTAATATTTTAATAATTTGCTTTGTCATCTGTAAATGACAGGATAAAAGCCAATTAGGTGTAAAATGGGGGTTATTTATTTTCTCACACAGTATTTTGATGTGAAATTGTAAAGTTGACATTATATTGCAAGGAGATCATCGTTTTAGCTCCTTGGCATCACATAGTTTGGTTATGAACGGTACAGCACAATCACAACCACATTCAGACACATTTTTATACCCAAATGTACATACTGTACTGTCATACTGCTCTGCACTACTGGCTCTGCAAAATTTCAAATCGTTCAAATACCACGTAACTCAACATTTTTAATAGCTGTATCATTTGCTCAGCCTCCTCATAAACCATCAAATCTTTCCCAGACCAAATGTTGCCCCTCTCTCTCCCTCAGTGTCTGGTCTTTAGCTCATTCTGAGTGTATCAATGGCCTCTTTCATCCGCTCTCAGCACTGAGCTCTTCACTGGACCAGTGTAATCCAGTCTGACTGCTTCAGAGACAACAGAGACTCCTCTCTCTCTCTATCTCACTCAACTCACCCTCAACTCACAGCTGTGCCTTCACTCTCCTCCAAGTCTATCAGAGTCTTTAACTCACTCATACTGTGGGACGGTAAAAATGTGTCCACAAGTGGAAATCTTGCTTCAGTATGCAGTTTATACTGTGGCAGATATATTTGGGATATCTGTGGAAAGGGCTGCTTTTATATATGATAGTGATATAAAATATAGAGCTTTAATATTTCAGCCGTGGTGCTTTGAAGGGGATACATTTCGAGACTATATTTCGGCGAGGGATTTAGTGTTCTGACTGACTGTCAGCACACTAAAACCTACCTGGGAAGTTTCATCTTTAAATTCATTCCCTTTACTGTTAAATATCATTACTTCTGAGATAAATTCAACAACAAATTTCAAACAATCGTATATGACATAGGAGGATGTTTTGGTTTTAATGGGGATGTATTGCTTTTTAAATGACATTAGAAATCTATTGTGTGTCATCCCAAGCCTATAATAACATTCTGCAGATGCAGATGCAGAAGTCATTGCAGTTTATTTAATGAAATATTTTCCAAATTATTAAATCATATTTTAGATTAAATTAAACTAGTACACATTCCTTAAAGATTGAAGGAGAGTTTTTACATTTCTTAGAAGTATAATAATTAGTGCTGTCAAATGATTAATCGCGATTAATCGCATCCAAAATAAAAGTTTTTGTTTACATAATATATGTGTGTGTATTGTGTATATTTATTATGTATATATAAATACACACACATGCATGTATATATTTAAGAAAAATATGTTATATTTATATATTACATATATATATATATATATTATAAACTAAATAAGGCTTTGTCTGTGCTCTTTCCTTTTAAAATTAGAGGCAACCACTGCATTTTAATCATGATTCAAACAAAGATGCTGCATACATGGAACATGAGCAGTTTTTAATCTAAATTAGATTATATAATTTTGAAATTTGAAGTAAAAACAGAATGGTCTGACTTCAGCTTTATGAAACTATACAAAAATATCTGCATGAAACAGCAGACGAGCTGAACGAGACGCAGATTCACTCTCTGCCAGCAGGTGGCGCTTAAAGTGTTTCCTGGTTTCCGCTGTAAACAAAGCAGCGGTGCACTTATAACTTTAATATGCATTACACAGAGGCAAGATGAAAAGAAAAAATATAATCTAAACTTTTCTAAAGACAGTAAGTTCCCCTCAGACATGCATTCATATAAACTTCTAACCCTAAATTAATCGCGATTTGTTTAGCATCTCAACCGATTTGAATCGTCACATATTTGAATTGATTTTCAACCGGCTCGCGGTTAATCGTTACATCCCTACACAGTACACACACATATATTACATAAACATAAACTTTAATTTTGGATGCGATTAATCGCGATTAATAATTTGACAGCACTAATAATAATAATAAACCAAACTGAAAATAACAGAGCAACAGAGAATAATTTTAAACAAACTTCTTGGTTGGTTTAAAGCAAGGAAGCATGGTTTCCTTAAGGCTGATATGTGACTAGTCATTCATTGACTACTCAATTTTGTTATCTAGTTTTGAACATCCCTTATAGAAAAAAAAACAATAGGTTACCATCTACACTCTTAAAACCACTTATTCTCTGGGGCGTTTTTGGTATTTTTGCCTAAATTTTTCATACTCAAATTCAAATGTTTGCCCTACACACATACAATTGTGGAAATGAAACAAAAATGGTTTCATTGTAAAGAAAACCCTTTGAACTACAAAATATGAGTGTAATTTTTTATAAATCACCTTATATATTTTTCAAATATTACAATAAACACAAAAAAACTTTTGGAGTTTTAAAAAAATATATATTTTTGAAATTCTGTAATTCAGGTTCTATTAGGCTCAACTCTCTGCAATTTACTTTGTTTGATGCCACTACATGCCAAAAAGTACCAGAAAAAAGAATCTTTCAAATAACAGCTTCTAAACAGGAGTTAGAACATTATTTGTGAAGCGAGTGAAAATGTCTATTTTTGCATCTAAATGTGTCATGGTGAGTTTTCTTTGCAAAAACAGGCTTTATAAAACACATTAACCCCACAATCCTATTGTACTCTGTGCCATAAGCACTTTAATTGATTATTGATTGAATTATGTTTCATTTTTATGTTTTTAAAAATGTAATAATATACAAAATGGCACAAGCGAATTGGACCAAATTTCTCATATTGTGATTTCTACACTCAGTTTAATTCTTTCAGGATGCTCAAGACTGTCTACATTATAATATATATCTGGTCTATAACAATCTAAAATAGATATCTATAACATCAGAATGGCTCCCTGCGAGCTGTAATGAGATGGAGAGCCATTATTTTCAGACGCGCTGGATTCCGTTACCTGGACAGAACGCGAATATCTCACCGATGGAAGCACGCAGAAACGTGAAAATTGTCTTGTTTGAAAGAAGAGATCCTAATCTAAAAGGTAATATAGAGTTTATAGATATTTGTGGCTGTTTGCGGCTAACTGAAGCAGTGCTACAAGTAGGAATGTTACACTATAAAAAATTCTGTTTGTTTTTTTTTTACATCGCAATTCAATTGAAGATAATTCGATCTATGATTGTCTCACAATAAAATGATTTACATCGTCAAATTCCTGAGAATGAGAACTTTCTTGTGATATATGACTTGACTTTTTTGTGAAAAATATATCAAATAAACATTCTTCATAAAAATGTCACATTGGTTAGGCGGAAAACCGTGTGTGGGACGAATACATTTCTAAGCTTAATTTTATTGCTTTATGAATATAAAAACCAAAAGGAATTCTTTGTAAAGAAGACACTCCAAGCTTTCAAATGAACCCATATATGGGCTGATACCATATAAGGAAGGCTATGTAAATGAAGCATACACATTTTTAACGTGACTTTAGACCCGTATCCGGGTCTGCAGAATTTAACTGGTTGGTTCCATGGCATGAACATTTCACTTTATGAGGTTTTTTAACATTAATATGAGTTCCCCTAGCCTGCCTACAGTCCCCCAGTGGCTAGAAATGGCGATAGGTGTAAACCGAGCCCTGGGTATCCTGCTTCGCCTTTGAGAAAATGAAAGCTCAGATGGCCCAATCTGGAATCGTCCCTTTATGTCGTCATACGGGGAAAGGTTACCTCCCCTTTCTCTGCTTTGCCCGCCCAGAGAATTTGGCCCGCCCATGAGAAAATGAGCTACTACCGTGCGAGGCGAGCGCAATATTTTTTTTTCCTCGAGAGACATCATGGCTTGCAAACGAGCGAAGCATGGCAGTTGCCCCGCCTCTCTCCTCCTCATTAGCATTTAAAGCTACAGACACAGAAATGGCACATCCTAAGGAAAGCTCATTGTGGGACTGGCTCGTAGTGGCTGAAATTCTGCGAAAGAGACTTCAGATACAGTACTAGGGATCACTTAGGCCTATATAAAAGCATCCAAAAAGCAGCATGTCATGGGACCTTTAAGTAAAAACCCATTAAAAATAGGGCCTAATGTGCAGTGTTAACATGAAGGGATTTTCCATATAGATTTTTTTTTTACAGGTGTTTTACCCATATATTTAATTATGCATTGCATTATGTTTTGTTTTAGTTTTCAGTGATGACCAACTAGAAACTAGAAACTGTGTAAAACCAGCCTTATGCTTGCCAGTGTTGTTACTGTCAACTAAAACTACTAAACTATAAAACTGTTTGTTAACTGAAATAAAGCTGAAACAAATATAAATATTAAATGAAAAACTCTGACTACTAATTTAAATAAAAGTTGAATTACTAAAACTGAAATTGAATTGTAAAACTAAAATAAAGTAAAAAAAGTAAATAGATTAAAAAACAAATTAATAAAAATGATAAAAGCACATAACAAAATGTCTAAAACTGAAAATATAAAAGCTAATTGAAAATATTGATAAATACTATAATAAACAAACAAATTCAAGCTATTCATCTTAAACCCACAGTGATATCAGGTTTGATTGCTTATCTATGCAAATGTGTCTGTGCTCCACAACCTAGTAAACTGACTTGCTGCATACTACCTACATAGACAGCTACCTGAAACATAACCTTGTGAGTGACTTTATGGACGTTCTATATACACAGCAGAACTAGATCTTCTCACTGAAAACAAATGGGAGATTTGCCTCACAACTGATTCCAATAGAGTTTGCCTTTAGCATGTGTTACTAAAAATGTGCAAAACTCAAATGAGCATAAAACAAACATAGGCCATAAATACAGGTTAAAATGGTTAGTTTTAATTAGAGAGGAGTTGCGGTGACAGACCAAACATCTAACAACCAATTAGCAAGGTTGAATAGTCCACTTTTTTGGAAATAGTTTTGCTATGAAATTCTTCCAATTTAAAGCACTGCCACACACATTTAGCTTAGTGCAGTGTTTTTTTAAGATGCTGTGATGAGTTAAAAATTATCCAACTTTAAAAATCAACCTACTCTATTTTGTTGTGCAGTGTTATAACATGGAACAAAAACCATGCTTTAGTTTACATGTTCTGCTAATACAAACACTTCTGCTTGCAGAAGCACATCTCTGTAATTGACTGTGTAAATATGTTCTGTGATTTTATAGAGACAGAACTGAAATGTCATACTGCAAGCCTTTCATTTTTCTATTACATTTTAAAAGCAGTGTTTTGAAATATATCCTCCCTCAGTGAGCTCGGGAAACGTCTCTGCATAAACACTGTGTGAAGTGGAGCGTTTTGTCTCAGATTAACTTGAAAATGAAGAGCAGCCTTAAGTTTTGTATTAAAAAGAGGATATGGGAAAAAAGTCTGTCTGCCAACATGGTGCACTTTACATCTCATATTCTTTCATATATGGCCTGATCTCATACATATAATATAGGGTCAGATCAGGGCAGGTAGAAAACTGTTTCCAGAGATACCGGCAGTACAAGTGAGGAAAAAAATTAAAAAAGAGTCAACATAGACTGAACCCTGGACAGTACTTCAAGATAAGTCTGGACAAGTCTTGAAGCAGGCATGTTAGGTTTTTTTCTTTTTTTTTTAGAAGGTCACTGGGGCTTTGCTCTTCTGGCCCACCTTGATTATTTGATATGTGCGTGGTTGTAAATGTTTTGAAAGCTAAGTAGTCACATGCATTTTTTAAAGTTCAACCGACTGCCAAACCATCATCAGATTCCTGTGAAATAATCAAAGTGTTTGGGTGGAGTAACAGAAGACAGCAGTTAATATTCAATGTAGATGACATAAGAAAGAAAGAATATATATATATATATATATATATACATACACATACACACACACACACTGTTTATACTGTAGTGTATGCTATTTGTCTGTCTGTGTCTGTCTGTCTGTCTCCTATAGGAAGTAAATATTAGAGCTTGTAAAGTAGCAAAAGAACAGTATAAACTGGTGTGTTGGTTCAGAGTAAATACAATCCTGCATTCTGTTGTCATGACACTCAGCAGACATCTTATTTTCAGTCGGATGTACACAAGAATCAGCACGAGAAAATGGGGTTAAATGCAAAATTTTTTACTTAAATTGTCCTCTAGGCAAGGCAAAATGAAAGGTAAGACTAATATGCCTAATTATATTTCAGGATGAAAATAGAAGTAAGTGTCTATGACATGAGGCCTTACAATTATAATATATATAAAAAAATATATAATAAAATAATTCATGAAAATAATAAAACGTATCCCTTTTCTCATGTTTATCTCTGAATCACAGGCAGATGTGATATATAAGATTGGCTATTTGTAAATAGGCCTACATTGTCACATTAATACAATTTATCAAAAAAAAACTAAAACTAACTAGAAGTCGTAGTAAAAAGTGCACTTTCACCTTTTAAAAGTCAAAGAATCTCTCAAACGTTTGATCTACTGTACAAACCCAAAACTTGATAACAGCTACGGCTGAAGTCTACAAAGTTTGAATGGAGTTTTTTAACCAGAATGTTTTAAGAATATCAATACAATTCAGCTTTGCAAGCACTGCAAAGTTTGACAGAGAACGAAAAAACTCAGGGCATATACTGTATATAGTATATGTAAGATGATTGTCAGAACTGCACAGACACTACAAATCAATAACAGCTAGAGGGAACAAGCAACCTCAAACGCTCTGCACAAAAACGTCCCATACAAACACAAACTTTCTTTTGAGAGTAATTCAGTAATTTCAGCAGGAACCAAAAGTATGCGTCAAAATCAATGGATGCTTCCTTTTATAAAAGAAAAGTATGTCATTTTTATTTCATAATTGATTAATTGTCCAGTATAATCCTTTGCATTGCAGATTGGATGGTTGATAATGTGCATTATTTTAAGTATTGCAGAATTGGATATTTACTGGGTGTCTGTCTTTTCCTTGCACAAAGACGTGTTTCATTCATACCAAATCAAGTGAGAACACTTTGGATTATTATCTGTTAATATCACTCTGTCTTTCTGTCTTTTTCTCACACACAACAGAGCAAGAAACACGCCAACAAAGTGCGTCTGTTCTACATGCTCCACCCAGAAGATGGAGGTCCACCATCCAAAAGACTGAGACCAGACAATCCGGTATTTTCTAAAGCACATAACTTAATTTCATTAAAATACCAAGTCAAGTGGCATCTGAAAATGATAATGTAAAGCCTAAAAAACATGTACACTCTAAAAAATGCTGGGTTAAATATAACCCAGCGCTGGGTTAAAAAGGGTCAAACCCAGCTATTGGGTTGTTTTGACCCAGCGGTTGGGTTGTTTTGAACCCAGCTTCTGGGTCAAAACAACCCTATAGCTTTGCAGAATTGGATATTTACTGGGTGTCTGTCTTTTCCCTGCACAAAGACGTGTTTCATTCATACCAAATCAAGTGAGAACACTGGATTATTATCTGTTAATATCACTCTGTCTTTCTGTCTCTTTCTCACACACAACAGAGCAAGAAACACGCCAACAAAGTGCGTCTGTTCTACATGCTCCACCCAGAAGATGGAGGTCCACCATCCAAAAGACTGAGACCAGACAATCCGGTATTTTCTAAAGCACATAACTTAATTTCATTAAAATACCAAGTCAAGTGGCATCTGCAAATGATAATGTAAAGCCTAAAAAACATGTACACTCTAAAAAATGCTGGGTTAAATATAACCCAGCGCTGGATTAAAAAGGGACAAACCCAGCTATTGGGTTGTTTTGACCCAGCGGTTGGGTTGTTTTGAACCCAACTGCTGGGTCAAAACAACCCTATAGCTGGGTTTGTCGCTTTTTAACCCAGCATTTTTAGAGTGTATTTTGTGCAGTGTCTTACAAGTGATAAGTTAAAAAGTGATAATATTTTTTACAGTTTTTTTTTCAACTGCTTACACACAAAATCTTTACTTGTCACATAATTTCTGAAACCTGAAACCTGACACTCAAACACCAGAACCACACACCAAATCTGCAAAACCATACTCTAACTCATAAAACACTTTTTCCAAAACACAACACACAATTCTCTATGTAACACAAAAATCTAACAGGAATTAATATTATGGCAAAGGCGTTTACAGATGTTTGCTTTTGAGATGCGTTTGTGATATTTTGAATGCAGTGCTTCATTTTGCAAGAGATGTGAGGCATTTTGCATCTTGTGTGTGCAATTCTTGGATTTGTGTTTGGAAAAAAAGAGGCAAAGTTTTGAAAATGTCTGTAAGCAGTTGAAAAAAATTTGCAAACTAAATGCCATGTGGTTTGATATTTTGATGACAAATGACAAATCATACATTTGAATTACATGCATGTTTAATTTAAGTCCCAAACAGCTGTACTTAAATGATAAGTGATATTCCTTAAGGTAGAACAATCACTAATAAAGTCTCTTCTCAATCATTTCTCCTAGATAGCAATGAGACTATATGGAAAGCAAGATGAGACTTCAGTTATCTCTTTACGAAAAATCCATACCCTCCTCTGAAATTGTCTAAATTTGTGCTTAGATTTGCCAAGATACTAAAGTCAGAGATCTAAAAATGAACTCAAATATATCTAATAACAATATCTGGATTATGCTGTCAACGTTAATTTTATACTCTTACTATATCACAACTTGTTATAATTGAGAACAACTGATCTATAAAAAAAAAAAAAAAACACTAAGCCATTTTTTTTCTTTCGGATAATCTACTGAAGTTGATTAACCTCAAGAGAGACATTTTTGTCTTCGGTGAAATGCTAAATGAGGACAGTGGAGATTACAGGCACTGAGCTTTGATTTTTCTGTTGTTTTCACTCCTCAGAGACAGAATCTTAATGTTCCATTCCCCCAAAAGGCAAATGACCGCCACAGCAGCCATCAACAGTAATGTCTTCATAGACTCTGAATTAAGCCATGATTAACACAAGCTGTTTAGAAAGCAGATAGACAACTTGGAGAGGCTATAAACCAGGAGATGTATAGTTCCAGGGTTTTTTAGTCTTTTCTGGCAGTTCTGAATATACCATAAAACATCTTAATGATCCCAGGGGGAATTGATGATTTGACATACAGACACATACAGGTTGTTTTGACTGGTTATGAAGTGCCTGAGCTCTTGTAATTGCTTTCTGAAGGGTCGCTGTGGGGTGGAGATGTTAGTTTATCACTCGCATTCAATCAAACCTCCCAGCTACCATTCTGTTTGAATCGTAGTCTGTGCTCTTATACAAAGCTCATTAGTGGGGCTGTTTATGAATAATTCTTCTTGGTACCAGGCAGTCCTTGGCCACGACTGCGTCTTCACTTTCAAACCCTCCATTTGAGTGAAGCAAAGCCGACGGGCCACAAATCAAAACCAAACTCAAAATGAAGAAAGTGCAAGCCTCTAGCCTAAAGAAACCAGTGCTGGCCAACATTTCACTGACTGAAACTTTGAGTCCTGCCACTTCACAACTTTTTTGTCCACTCCACACATCCACACAAGTCAATTCAGACTCCTCTGTCAAGAATAGATGGATTGAAGGAGATATTTCTCACATTTGCTCGGCTATCAGTCTGGAATCAGTCAGAGACACCGTGTGCCCTGTCAATGGCGTCTCCCACAGGACAGAAAATCACAAGATCGTCTTTCACATCGCTCTTATTCTCTAAGACAGACATGTACTGAGAAACAGACCGTCATAGACTCAATTGTTTCTTCAAGACAGAAATGATTAAATGGAGATAAAAATTGAAACTCATGCTTTTTCCTGATAAAACACTCCTTTACAGTTTCAAAATAGATTTCAGTGTCTCAAACGGTGCCCAGATTTGCCAAGATACCCAAGTCTACAATCAAAAGTCAGAGAATTCAATATGAAATCAAACACGTTTCTGTTTTTACATCATTTAGGGATATTAAGGGAAAACATCGGAGAGAAAGCCGATAGTTACATGAAACATTCAATTTATCATTTTTGTTCATACTGCACCCAATTCCCAAATCCAAACTTTAGGACTGTCTGCTCTGTCATTTTGTAAATGTGGTGTAGACAATATCTTCTTGGTTGCCATAGTAATGAATTAATGAAATGCATTTTAAAAATCAGATTTTAATCAGATTAGCTCAAATCTTATTTATGTGGGTTTTTGCTCCTCAAACTACAAACAACTGAAGAGCTCTTAAAACTCCAAAACTCAATATATCAATAAATAAATGTGGTACTTTAGTATCATTAATATACTATTATAGTTTGTAAATTTTTGAATGAGGCTTTATTTGTATATATTTAATTATAATTTTAGTTAACGTTTTAGTAATTTTATTGTTTTGTTTGTTGTTTTTATTAGTCTTTTTGATTTATTTTTGAATATGTCAGTATACGTTTTATTTATTTATTTAAATTTTTGTTATCTTAGTTCATCAACTTAAACTAAACAAAAATGAACAGAAATGTTGCATTGGCAACTAGATGAAATATAATGTCTATACTTTTTTAATATGTTATTTTAGTTCATGTTAATTAAGTTAAAGTTACTTTAGTATCATTAATATACTATAATAGTTTATCAGTAGTTAGAATTTTTATTCAATTAGTAATTAGGTTTTATTTGTATATCTTTCATTGTAATTTCAGTTAAAGTTTCAGTAATTTTATTGTGTTTTGTATTTTCTATTAGTATTTATATATTTACTTTTGATTTATTTACTTATTTTTAAATATGTCTACATACTTTTTAAGTTTTGTTTTTAGTTTTTGTTATTTTAGTTCATCAAATTAAACTGAACAAAAATGAGAAATGTTGCTGCTTTGGCAACTAGTTTAAACAAAATGTTTACATTTTTTATATTTTATTTCAGTTAATGTTTAGTTATGAAGATGATGTTTTTTAATGATTTTAGTTTTTAGTTAAAAAAACTTTAAATCTCCCAGCTGTGACTATGTTTCTCATTGTTGTGACTTAAAATATCACAAACTGTGACTTTGTATCTTCCAACTTCATATCTCTAAAAGTGGCTTTATCTCACAGTGCGATATTATTTCTAATTTTAAACTTTACCTCATAATTACATTTTTACATTTTTTACATTGAGGTGAAATCAGGCTTCCATAACATTCCATTCCAGCGTGTAAAAGCAGAGCCACCCCTGAGAATAACACTCAGTCTCGTTCTCAGTTTAACTCGCCTTGTTTTCATCAGACTCCTTGACTTCATCAGAGAGGAAGTGGTGAGTTACACTGAGGCTGTGGAAAGCGGGTTCGAGTTTCCTTTTCAAAAATGTCAAGCAGAAGTACACAGACTCGCAGGAGAACAACAAGAAGAAAGTAGGTCAGAAAGGTGCTCGGAGATATTAAAAAAATATATTTCTTTGCTTTAGTGGCTCTCCATCAGGAAGAATGACGAAAATAAAGGATGTTAAAGATCTCCTCCGTTTTTCTAAATCTATATTTTGTATGCCGCTTTTAACCGGCACAATTAATGTGCCTCTGTGACTTTCCTCCTTCGGGCTCTTATTTTTAGCTTGTTTTCACACCCTTCCCAACATTTCAACAGAGAAATGAGAGAGTGGAGGAGAGCTTATATTTTTATAAAAAGTACATAGTAGTTAAGGCCACCTAATATGTGACCGTAACTTTTTCTGTTGTAAAATATGAATTATTGTAATTTATTCTCAAGTCTTCATTGTCGAATTATCCTTCAGAAATCATTCTAATATGCTGATTTGATGCTCAAGACAACTTTTTTTATTATATCAATGTATATGTAAATCTCAATAAAAATATGTTTTTGTAGAAAATTATATTTTTTTCAGGATTCTTTGATGAATAGAAAGCTTTTTTTTTTAAATAAAGGTTGTTGTTTTTTCTTTACTGTCTACGTTGATCAATGTAATGCGTCCTTGCTGATTTGAAGTATTAAAGTACAAAATTCTTAAAAAAAACAAAAACATTATTAACCAACAGTGATGGAAAAAAAAAACTATAATAATTGATCAGAAATATATATTTTATATAGCACTCCTTTATACAGCATGTGCAGTGCCTGGGCTTCCAAAACAAACTGAATTGAGCTGCATGCACTGCATAGAGATCACATGAAGCACTAAAACACACATCATAGTGAATGCACATACACATATACAGTAATGAGCACAGCTTGAGCTGTGACAGTGAGCTGAAAATGGCCTGTTTTACATGAGCATTGTTGGGATGGGAAAACTCGTCTGTGAGCTCAGAGCGCAACACACTCACCTCTCCTGCACACAGCAGTCAGAACATACACGTTCACTGGCCGGCTCACTGGAATCAGGTCACAGGCACAGCGAAACAGAACTAGGCCATGAAGTTTGAACTTATTTGTCTGTTTCTTTTCAGCAGGGAGGTGACAGCAAACACACTGGTCCCCTAACACACACACACAAACAGCCACAGCTCTGAGACTATCGCTCTGGCCCAGACGTGTAAAAGGGAGTCTGCTCCTGTGTGACAAAGAGTGCAGTGAGAACAGGTTCACATTTCACTCAAATGTGCCAGCATGCGCCACTTCTGGTGTAACACGACAGCGCATTCGGCAATGGTACAAATCATGCATATACACTGCCGTTCAAAAGTTTGGGATCAGTATGATTTTTTATGTTTATATATATATATATATATATATATATA
>NW_015505476.1:1001531-1047561 GCF_001515645.1 Sinocyclocheilus grahami
TATATATATATATATATATATATATATATATATATATATATATATATAAAGAAGTCTCGTTCATCAAGGCTGCATTTATTTAATCAAAATACAGAAAAATAGTAACATTGTGAAATATTATAATTTAAAGTAATTGTTTTCCATTTTAATATATTTAGAATTTTCATCAGCCATTACTCCCGTCTTCAGTGTCACGTGATTCTTCAGAAATCATTCTAATTTTGCTGATTTATTATCAATGTTGTTAACAGTTGTGCTGCTTAATATTTTTTGAAAACTGATACTTTTTTCAGAATTCTTACATGAATAAAAAGTTACAAATAAAAGCATTTATTCAAAATAGAAATATTTTCTAACAATATAAGTCTTTACTATCACTTTTTATCAAGTTAACATATCCTTGCTGAATAAAAGTATTATGGCCAGTTTTCTAAACAGGGCAAATTAGCGCGAGAACGCAATTCCAAAACAGCGCTGATGGGCATGGACATTTCTGCGGGTGATTTACTAACAACGCGCAAATTAAAGAACACAGATGCAACATCTCATTTACATATCGACCAATGCAATAAACCAAGCGCAGCGCAAATTAGTGTAGTCGCGAATAACTAATAAAGAAATAAGCCACATTATGTTGAAAAAATTAAGTGTTGCAAGAGGTTAAGATAGACCTGGTATTGAGTGACTTCTGGTTGAGGTCTGGTTCCAAGTCGTCTTTTATTTCCTGAAGCAAATAAAAAAATAACATGGCTTGGCAAACGATATGTTCGGATAATGTATTATTTCCAAATAAATTAATAGGTGTGAAAAAAATTCTCTGCCTTCAACCACGCGCTCTGTTTTCTGCGGTGACTCCTCCTAGCAACAATAATTGGAGCCATTTCAAGCGCAAAATAGTTTAAGACATGCTTTTTTGGGCGTTAAATAATGGAGCAAATACCAGTAATTTGACGAGCGCAAACGTTAGTAAAACACGTTGCGTGATTCATTTAAATACTCTCCTCCCATAAATTTTGCATCTGAAAGGGAATCGCCTACAAATGCATATTCCATAAGGTCAGGTGCAAAAATAACTGTGTCCACACCTTTTCAGTGCTAATTCTTCACTGCGCATCTTTAGTAAAACCTGAAAGTACTATTTTAATGCCAAAAGACGGTTTGCGCTGGCGCAAGCTGTTAGTAAAACTGGCCTTTGATTTCTTTCAAAAACAGAAAGGAAAAAATATACTGACACCAAACCTTTGAACAATATATTGTTACAAAATATTTTAATATATTTATATTTTGAATAAATGCTGTTCTTTTAAACTTTTTAGTCATCAAAGAATCCTGAAAAATTTATTATAGGTTTATATATATATATATATATATATATATATATATATGAAAAGATCATTTGCAAAAACCGATAAACGTCACTTTAAAAAAAAATTATAAATCACCGTGTATTATTCTCCACATATAGTGCAATCTGAACCCTAAACACGTTTTGTCAAAAAAAAAAAAAAAAAAAAAAAAAATCGCCAGGATAATTAGGGCCCGAGCACCAATGGTGTGAGGAGCCTATTGGAATTGCTCTGTTTCTTCTTCTTGTTCTTCTCTTTCTTCAAAGTGAATTTTTGAGGGCCTAAACATGCTCCAAAACTCATGAAACTTTGCACACGCGTTAGAACTGGCAAAAATTGACATCTGATATGGGTTTCAGAAGTGGGTGTAGCAAAATGGCTCGATAGCGCCACCTGTACACATTCAACGGAGTGCGCCTCGAGCTACGTTTTACGTACATGTACGGAAATCGGTTCACACGTATAACACACCATTACCTACAAAAAAGTCTCTTGGTACAAAATCCATAACCCAACAGGAAGTACGTTATTTTTAATTTCCTGTACGATTTTTGTGCAGTTTTTGCCATTCCAGGCCTCGTACTTTGACAAACTCCTCCTACAGTTTTAATTGGATCATCTTCAAATTTGGTGAGGGTTATCATAAGGCCTTTGTGACGTTAAATTGCGAAGATCTTGAGTTTTCATCAAGGGGCATGTCCCTGCCGGCCTGACAAAGTTTGATGTTTCGCCATGAAAAAGGAAGTTGCTGTAACTCAGGCAAGCAATGTCCGATCTGCCCCAAACTTTACACATTTGATAGGAGTTCTGTCCTGAACACATCTACATGCCCATATTTGGTTATAGTCATAACGTCACCTGCTGACAACAGGAAGTGACATGTTTAACACTGTTATGGACTCCTAGAGACATATTAAAAAGCGTCAGCAAGTTAAATAGGCTGGCAACGTGCTAGAAACATGCTAGCAACACTTAGCTAAGTGATAAAGCATGCTAATGCAGTGAAATATATAAAAAAGTCTCAGTAAGTGTTAAATAGGCTAGCAAAATGCTACAAACATGGTAACCCTGTTGAAAAAACCAGCATATGCTGGTTAGGTATGTGTTGACGCTGGGATGCTGGTTTATGCTGGTCCTTTTGCTGGTTTATGCTGGTCCTTTGCCAGCACATGACCAGCATAAACCAGCAAAAAGACCAGCATAAACCAGCACAAACCAGCAAAGGACCAGCTTAAACCAGCAAAGGACCAGCTTAAACCAGCATCCCAGCGTCAAAACATACCTAACCAGCATATGCTGTTTTTTTTCAACAGGGAAAGCATGCTAGCAACACTTAGCTAACTTGCTAAAGCATGCTATTAATACAATGAAACAGGAAGTTGCTATAATGCAGATATGCAGTGTCCAATCTTCCCCAAACTTAACATGTTTGATGAGAGTCCTGGCGTGAACACATCGACATGTCAAGATTCAGTTATAGTCATAGTGCCACCTACTGTCAACAGGAAGTGACATGTTTAACAATGTGATGCACTATTAGCAACACAGTAAAATATGCCATTATGTGCTAAACATGCCAAACACATGCTCAAACATGCTAGCAACACTTACTAAGTGCTAAAGCATGCTATTAATGCCATCAAAAAGGAAGTTGTTGTAACTCATGCATACAATGTCCAATCTGCCTCAAACTTCACATGTTTGATTAGAGTCCTGGCCTGAAGAAATCTACATGTTCATATTCGGTTATAGTCATAGCACCACCTACTGCAAACAGGAAGTGACTTGTTTCACACTAACTTAAACATGCAATGTCTGATCTGCCCTAAACTTCACATGTTTGATAAGAGTCCTGTCCTTAACACATCTAAAGGCCAATATTCCGTTATAATCATAGCGCCACTTGCTGGCAAAAGGAAATGACTTGTTTTACACTAACTTAAACATGCAATGTCTGATCTGTCCCAAACTTCACATGTTTGATAAGAGTCCTGGCATGAAAACATTTACATGCCAATATTCAGTTATAATCATAGCACCACCTGCTGGCAACAGGATATGTCATGCTTTACACTAACTCAAACATACCATGTTCAATCTGCACCAGGCTTCACATGTTTGATAAAAGTTCTGGCCTGAAGACATCTACATGCCAACATTCTGTTATAATCATAGTGCCACCGCCTGGCAGCAGGAAGTTTGGCACATATAAATGACTTTGACATATTCCTCCTATATTTTCCACTTAAAATGCATATTGCCCACCGTTTGCTGTTTTCCTAAAGCCACCAGGTGGTGGTGAGCCCGAGTGCAAGGACCCTTTCATCGCTGCTTGCAGCTTTAATTAGACTTTTTTTTCGAAGAAAACACATTGAATTGAGTTTTTTCCTTCTTATTCCACTGGTAAATAGCTTTTAATTAAATAAATATATCTCTATTTAGTAAGATATGTGCTTAATGAAATAAAAATAATAATAAACTATTTGCCAATGGAATAAGAAAAATAAACGACATTTAAATATTTTGAATTATGTTTATTATTAATTACACTTATTATATACTAATTATACCACTCAAAAGTTTAGGGTCAGTAAGGTTTCTTCTTTTTTTTAAATACGTTATTACGTTTAATATTAATTAAATATTAATTAATATTATTAATTAATACGTTTATTTAACATATTCAATTGGAAGTCAAAAGTGACAGTGAACACTTTTTGAACTTTCTATTCATTAAAGAATCCTGAAAATTTGCATCACATTTTCCATAAAAATATTGAGCAGCACGGCTGTTTTCAACATTGATGGTAAGAAATGTTTCTTGAGTAGCAAATCAGCATATTAGAATGATTTCCGAAGGATCATGTGACTTTGAAGACTGGAGTAATGATGCTGAAAATTCAGCTTTGCCATTATTATTTTTTTTTTTTACTGTATTTTGATCAAATAAATGCAGCCTAAATAAGCATAATGTACTTAATTCAAAAAACTTAGGAATGGTAGTATATTTTATATTACTACTTGAAAACCAGACAAAAATCTTGATTAAAAAATTATATTTTTGCTGTGTACTTTTCAAGAGAAAACTCTAAAACATTAGGCAAAAGTCTCCATTTGTCCTCCATTTACACTTTTGGCTTTTTAGGAGTAACAACTGAGAGGTTAAAGAGTTGTGAGAGATCTGCTGTGGTGGTCAGGTGTCCGCTGCTTCAACATGCTGTCATAGGTGCTGTCCAGGTTTTCAAACTCACTGAACAAGGTGAGGAGGAACAGAGCTGTCAATACCAATAAAGATTTTATCACGGGCACCGAAAGTCAACGAGACGGCTGCCCCGAGGGAGCGTGACAGAGAGAGCTGTCTGGATATTCATTTGACAGAATATCCACAAAGAGACAGAGCCGAGATGCTGTGAAAGAGAGGGATACAGAAAGAGAAACAGACCATCACACCTTCCAGTGGAAGTGCATCTCAGATTTTCCATGACTGATGTTTTACAGACATTTTGCTGATGAAGCATCCCTCCTGAGTGTTGCTTTGCACCTTTTTTTAAGTGCTGAAATGTCAGCAGTGATGGTTGAGCAGAATGCATAGATACAAACCTGGCCTAAGACTGGGGAAAATGTCTGACACAACATGCTTGAGCCAAACTTTTTCTCTACTCTGGAATGATAATATGGCAGATTTATTTTTAAATGTCTGATTCATATCGAGCAGATGTTATTTGCAGTATGAACAACAATAGTTTACCCAAAAATGAAAAATCTGTCATCATTTACTCACCCTTACACCCCACTGCTCCGGGTGTGTGTTCACGGTGTGTGTGTTCACTGCTGTGTGTGTGCACTTTGGATGGGTTAAATGCAGAGCACAAATTCCAAGTATGGGTCACCATACTTGGCCACATGTCACTTCACTTTCACTTTCATTTATGTTGTTCCAAACTGGATGATGCGTTTTTTTTTCTTCTTCTGAGTTTCTTTCGTTTTCTTTTATGGAAAGTTTAGCACAGTGGTAAAGGTGCATTCAGTTATTGTCTTCATTCTTAAAATGTTTTACACACACAAATGCATAGTAGGTAAATTGAGGTTAATTAGGACTAGTGCTGGGCAACGATTAATCGCGATTAATCGCATCCAAAATAAAAGTTTTTGTTTATATAATAAATGTGTGTGTACTGTGTATATTTATTATGTATATATAAAGACACACCCATACAGTATATATTTTGAAAATATTTACATGTATATATTTATATTAATATATTTTATATTATATATAAATATATTTTATATGTAAACATAACATATTTTACTTAAATATATACTGCCCCACTTTACGGTGCTTTTTACCTTTTTGGAGCTTGACATTATCCCTTCCCATTCACTTTTATTACAGTTTAGAGTATTATTATTAAAACAATGAGGCTGAGTACTGTACTGTATAAAAGTCTGTTAGGTAATGATTTTTCTGTGTTTTATATTTTAATATATTTTAAAATGTAATTTTTCCTGTGATGCAAATCTGAATTTCGAACTGCGATTAATCCAGTGTTCGGTGTCACATGATCCTTCAAAAATCATTCTAATATGCTGATTTGCTGCGCATTTATTATTATTATCAATGTTGAACAAAGTTCTGCTGCTTATTTTTGTAAAAATCATGATACATTTTTCATTATTTTTTAATGAATAGAATGTTGAAACAAACAGCATAGAAAGCTTTCATAACATTATACATGTCTCTACTTTTACGTTTGATCAATTTAGTATGTCCTCACTAAATAAAAGTATTAATTTCTTTAAAAAATGCTGAAATTTTGAAAGCATAAACAATGAAGCATCAAAGTAACCTGACACAATACAGTATCTTTTCTGAAACAATCTTAATCATCGTAAACATCACAGATTGTCTGTTTTAGACTCACCCTCCATGCAGCTTCCCTCATGCTCTCAGGGTTTCCACTCTTCATTTCCTCTGATATCAATCTGGAAAGATCACACACACACACACACACACAACATCACATTCAGTTTTACGACAGGAATCAGTCAGTCACTTCTTCGAGGTTCAAGGTTTTTCTGCTCTCTTCACTGGGATTCTGATTCTAATTGCACTCAGCAGCTATTGATTTTTTTCTTGCTGGAACTGAGGCTCTTGAGAGTTCTTCAGATATATATATAGAAACATCAATAAAATATCCTACAAGTATGCATTATATACATATATTGCAATAACAACATTTATTATTACTATTCCTAATATTCATTTATATACAATATTTATTTGTAGCATTAAACAGATCAAATTTTTACATTTAAGATTTTGCTGTTACTGTATGTAGGTCTAACAGTCCAAGATATTTCCAAGTTTTCCATGAAACCTGCTAAAACATCCCTTGGGCTCCACATACCTCTGTCTGGGAACCACTGATCTAAGGCTGCTCGAAAGGAGAATTTTGTGTGTTCATTCCAGTAACTGATTTTGATGTGTTTATAGGAGATGATAAAATGGATTATTGCTTTGAAAGGCAGGTCAGTGAACTGGGACAGTTCTTGGCTTCACTTTTCACCTGATTTACTTAAAGCTGACCTCTTTCCTGCTGCACTGGATCAGGACCTGACTGAGAGTGGGGGGTTGGGAGAATGCCAAGGGCCCCGTCTGTGCTAGAATTGATAGTGGCCCCGTAATCCACAGTCCATTCTCCAGAGACGAGAAGGACAGTTCAAGCCACTGGCAGCAGCTCGCAGCATACACAATGTGGCCGTAATCATACGCTTGTCTGTGTGCATTTTTACTGACATGAATATTCAAAATACATTCTGGCTGTTAGATTCTGGAATCTGAAGCACATCAAATCAGTTTTTGATGGCCAGAGAACACTGGCTGAATATTTTATTTGTTTTCCTCCATCCATCTGAAATAAATGCGATGACAACCACAATCTTGGAACAAGTTTGGAACATTGTATTTAAGCACATTACTTGCTCTTTAGGATGAATAGCAATCATTGCATTTCTCATGTGGGAAAAGAATAAATCTAAAAGTGTGTAAGAAATAACTGGAGCAATAATTCTGTTGCAAATGCGCAATTTGACATTTTTGATGAATTTAATGTCTGATATATATATATATATATATATATACTGTATGTTTCATACTGTTATACTCTTATACTGTAAGTTTTTAATTGTAAGGGAAACAGGTCAATTTAGCTCAAAGGAAATTATTTCGATTTTATAGGGAATTTGGACGGAATCACTGTTTTACGGCTGATCACTGAGTCGGCCAGCGATCGAGCCGTATAACATCAACTCTGCAATGGATATTTAAATCCAAAATATAGTGAAAACACTATTAATTAGCACAGTAACAAGATCGGCAATTTAAGACATTAACTTGTAAGCACAAAACACAAGATACTTCTCTTTTCAATATAAATAAGGCTTTATTGGATAAATCTAGACATATAAACTAATCTAACACATGAACACACGCATTCACACAATTTGCAGAAAGAGAGAAAGTGAGGAAAGAACAAGTTTGAGAGAGTGAAAATGTGAAATCCCAAGTTTATAGCAATATGTGCAATTGCTTAGACCTGAACAACCATCAGTCATTTAAATTAAAATTTATATTAAACGCACCAGTTCAGCTAGAATCTGGAGGTACTTGCGTTGTTGTTTAGGGGGTTCCCTTGTTGTCATCATTTCAGAAAGGGGTTTCCCAAGTTTGTTGATTGGCTGGAAGTCCAGTTGTCGTTCGAAGTGATGTCTTGGGAAGCCAATGGTTGGGCGTTGGCTGAAGATGCGGAGTTGTGGGCTGGTTGAAGTTTTGAGGCGGTCACAGACACGAGGTGAACTCGGAGACACGGCATTGTGGCAAAACTTAACTCAGAACATGAAACTCTCAACGGAAAAGAAAAGAAACTAAAGTAAAAGAAAGAAAAGAGTAAAGTTTGATGAGACTAGATGGCGCTTCTCCTCATGGTTTTAGAGGAGCTGCTGGCATTCAAGCCAGAGCATGCTAGAACGGTGCTCGAAGAATTCATGGGCAAAAAGCAGTGGCAAAAAGCATGACTAAAAGCATAAAGCAAAAAGCTAAAAGCTAAAAATCATAATTTGATGGTGTTTATAAACTGGGCTGTTGCACACATCCCAAATGGTGTCGACCAATTAGACATTGTCTAGCTCGGGGTGTTGCTATATTTCTCCCCGCAATACATAAATCAACATGTTATCTTATCAGTCACGTGGTCCGAATTTTCCGCTCTTGAAGAGTATAATTTGGACATGATTTCTATAACAAGAATTATTCAATAGTTATTCAAAATACAGACACAATGAGTGATTAGAACATGATAGTCAAATGTGTGGGTTACATACATGATATGGAGTTAAGCAATGGACTGATATTCATTTATAAGTCCTTTTGAGATCATTTTGGTGCATCTGCATCTGTAAAAGACCGTCTCTCTGGCGTTCTGTGAACGTGAGGATGTGCTTTGTAAGGAACAAAAGGTCAAAAGGTCTAGAAGGAGCCTGGTCTTTGTCCTGGGTGGGGGAAACCAATCCGAGGAAGTCTTTAGCTCGTGATTTCTATCACGGATTTACATGTGATGGTCATGCTATGCATCTCTTCAACCCTTAATCTTGGTTACTTGCTCCAAAATGGACAATCTCCTTGCTGAGTTGGGATTATCAATAAGTGTTCTTTTGTGCTAATGTTGCAAGCTGTTCAAACAGTGGAGTTGGTTGGTTAGGTTTACTTCAGGCTGGCTGGCGCTAGGGTATCGTGGACAGATTTATGACGTTGTCTTATTATTCTGGGCTTCTTTGTGAAATCTGGCTCTTTGGGTTGTTCCAACACCAATCTGATTGAATCTTAAATTGTCTGATTCACGCTGATACACTACAACATGTATATAATAATTATTTAATATACACACATTTTAAAATAATTTTTTAATACACACACGAGACTGTACCTATTAAATGTAGTTAACTACAAATGGTTTAAACATTTATGCAAGAGAAACTTATGTAGATTGAACTTTTAGAAAATAAACTCATTATTCATTACCTTAAAGCAGTGTTCGAACTATACTGTGGTCTTTGGGGGAGCCCACGTTTTTTTTTTTTTTATAACGGGGGGGGAATTGGGTTTGTGCGCTTGCGCTTACAAAGGGCTTACAATGACTTACACTTGTAACTTAGCTGTTATGTATCTTTGTATGCACTATTCAGGATGTACCCTATTATACTTTATCGACACGAATTGATAGGTGAAACAACAAACAGCCATTAAACCATCAGTAACCAAAACCTTTCAATGTAACATACATTTGTGGTATTTTTCGTTAACGCATTTTCCACCTCAGAGGAAAACTATGCACATACTATATGTCCTGTTTTTCTATCTTTTTTAGGACAGTGCAGAGAATGAGGTGGACAGAAACAAATGCTGTACGCTCTGCAACATGTTCTTCACATCTGCCATTGTGGCTCAGTCACACTACCAGGGCAAATCAATGTTGAAAACAGTTGTACTGCTTAATATTTTTATGGAAACTGTTTTTCGGGATTCTTAAAAGAAAGTTAAAAAGAACAGCAATAGAAATATTTGACATTATTATAAATATTCCCTGTCACTTTTGATAAATTTAATCTGCCTTTGCAGAATGTATTAATGTCTTTAAAAAAATGTAAATCTTACTGACCCCAAACTTTTGAACAGTAGTTTATATATCTCAGTATAAATATTTTTTTTTGATATTCAGTATTTTTCTTGACAATATTGTATTTTGCTCTAAAACTTTGTCAAAATAATGAAAGTAGTATATAAATTTAGTCCATCTAGAACTTTGTCAATTTAGAAACTTAATGGACAACTACAAAAAATGCCATAAACATTACCACATTACCATTACCACATTGCAATCACGTAATCACATAATAGGGCAAAAGACTGAAATATTCAAGAAAATATTTGAATGGATTTCATCTGAATTAAATTGCATAAATTTAATACTTTGGGTTTGGTGTTAAGAACAGAGAATTAAGCAGAATGCCTAAGGAATATTAATAAAGTGCAGCCTAGAAAACACAGCAATAAACTCCTGACATCAAAACATGATGTTTGTGTCTCTTATGATATTCATAATCCTAACAAATAGTTTTATCTATGCTCATTATCAATGAATAATTCAGAACGGTGGTTGTTTACAGATGACTGAACATAATGTGATTTATAGCAGTTAAAAGTAGATCTGAGAAACAACATCATCATATAATTAGATTTATTTTACCAAGTTTTGAGTGTAGAGAAAAAACAGTGTTTGAAGTGATAAAGAGGACAGGCTCATGCACCTGAGGTATCAGAGATGAAGCGTGAACAATGATGAACAGTATTCATGTGTGCTGCAGAAACCCAGTCAGTCAGATCAGATTGCAGAAGGGTCTTGTATCTGTTTTCTTGTTTAAAGCACAAAACTGCCTGAGAATAAGGTTGTGCAAGAACTGCCTGAAGCAGCGTGAATTTGTGTGACTCAGGGTCAATGTCAATGTACAAAACTTACTGGAAAATTATATTGAGCTTATAAATAAATAATGGTTAATAAAAGAGAGAGCAAGCCATTCCACCTATCTGTCCATATCAATCCATTCATCCATGAACCTACCTATCTAACCATCCACCCACCCAACCACCCATCCAGTGTAAACAAGGCGTAAGTGTAGGTTGCTTATGGTTGGCAAGCAATGCCACAACTGATGAAATTCAGCATTTTTCTTGATGATATTAGTAGTTATATATACATATATATATATACACTGTATATATGTTAATATTTTATTTTACCAAAATGAGGGGATCATACAAAATGCATGTTATTGTTTATTTACTACTGACCTGAATAAGATATTTCACATAAAATATGTTTACACATAGTCCACAAGAGAAAATAATAGTTGCATTTATAAAAATGACCCCATTCCAAAGTTTACATCCCCTTGATTCTTAATACTGTGTTCTTACCGAATGATCCACAGCTGTTTTTTTTTTTTTGTTTAGTGATAGTTGTTCATGAGTCCCTTGTTTGTCCTGAACAGTTAAACTGCCTGCTGTTCTTCTGAAAAATCCTTCAGGTCCCACAAATTCTTTGGTTTTCCAGCATTGTTGTGTATTTGAACCCTTTCCAACAATGACTGTATGACTTTGAGATCCATCATTTCACATTGAGGTCAACTGAGGGACTCATATGCAACTATTACAGAAGGTTCAAACGCTCACTGATGCTACAGAAGGAAAAACCATGCATTAAGAGCCGGGGGTGAAAACTTTTGAACAGAATGGAAATTTACCCTGATCTTCAAATTCAAAAAGTTTTCACCCCCCCATACAGTATATATAGAGTAACATACAGTATATATATATATATATATATTTAAAATAAAAAACATCCATTAATGCTCATACTGCATATCCTTATTAGAGACTTTGAACTGATATGTATTATACATTTCCATCAGCATCAACAAACAACAAATTGCCTCTCGATTGGATTTTGCACTGTGAAGCTAAATTGATTTATGATGGACACTTTCAATCATTTGAGCTCTGGTCGCTGGATATTTGCCCGTCATCAATGTGGGTGGTAATAAATACTAAACCTGGACTCAAACTGCTGCTGTATTCAGTGTCAGAAAAATTTGTCTCAACACGTTTTCAATCTCTCTCTGTCCATATTTGATTACGCTTCACTTTAAAATGATCTTAACCACATTACAGATGTCTACTGCAGGCATCAGGACAAACAGGAGGCATATGTTTCTATCTTTAGCCTGTCGATGACTATTGAATTTCATTTCCTGTCATAAGGGAAGTGATTTCAATCAAGCAGGGTAGTGTTTGTTACAGCCCTTCAAACTATTTCCACTAATGTTCCTGGTACACTCATGTACAGTAGATATTATACCAAGTGCTCAGTGGTGAGTGTGAGCATGCAATCATCATGGTTCACTCTCAGCTTTATGTCTCATTTTTTGTCTTAGATGAATCTCAGATGGGGATCACATAGTAGACGACTTTAGCAGAGCAATATGAAAGGACTTTTCCACAAATTTAAAGAGAAAGTGGTGAAACGGGGGTTTCAGGGGATATTAGAGTCAAAAGTAACCTTTTGTTAAAATCCAGAGTGCTGTTCGCTCAGGAAAGCCCATCAGACGAGGATCGGTGTTGACAGTTGAAGTGGATGTGATGGAGTTGCCCTTGAGATAGTTTTTTACCTGCCCATCCCCATCTATTTCTGCTCATCTTGTCACTCCAGCTCTAAAACCATCTTTGCTTTAGGGTTCATCTGCAACATCTGTCTCTGCACATCATGCGGCGCTCAGGAATACATACTGTACATAGATATGCGTGTTAGTGATGTGCAAAACGGTTTTATATTCAGCCCAGTTTTAAAACATCCACCAGACCCTGATCAGATGCTAAAAGGATGTTCACACAGCATGCATTCTTGCTTTTAAAAGCTCAATAGAATGAAACAAAACGCAAGGGTCTCAAGATGTTTTTAAAAATTGAACTATTTTTATTTTAACATGACACATCTTCCTAAAAACTCTCATAATTGCCTAGAAATGTATTGTCGAATGCTGTGAATCTGTTACAAAAGCGGTGCTTTGATGGGTGCAGCGTTGGTGCTTTAAAGAGAATTTAGAGATGCAACTTCTCAGAGAGCATTTTAGCATGCTGGCAGTTCAGCGCACATTCAGCAAGCTAAAAATCCTGTTTGAGAAGCCCTCTGTATTGTTTTTTAAATATTACAGATAAAAAAGACAATAACAGAAAAACTTCTGACCTATTTCTAATGCGTGTATGCTGGTTTTGTCAGACCACTGAAAGCTGATTTTAAGTGATCCATGCACAGTGATTTGAATCATCTTTGCTCATGCGAGTGAGATGTGGGTGGTGAGAACAGAGAGGTGTAGATACTGTATACGTTATTGGTTGCTAAAGTATGACAAATCAACTAAATCAAATGATCAACTTCTTAGCAACCATCATCCAATTTAAAATTCCATGCAACCGACGTCCATGCAACCGATCAAAACAGACGGCAGTGGTGTCATGTTGAGTGACTTTGACATGCTGGTAGATTTAGAGTATTCTGACCTATTTCTAATGTGTGTATGCTGGTTTTGTCAGACCACTGAAAGCTGATTTTAAGTGATCCATGCACAGTGATTTGAATCGTCTTTGCTCATGCGAGTGAGATGTGGGTGGTGAGAACAGAGAGGTGTAGATACTGTATACGTTATTGGTTGCTAAAGTATGACAAATCAACTAAATCAAATGATCAACTTCTTAGCAACCATCATCCAATTTAAAATTCCATGCAACCGACGTCCATGCAACCAATCAAAACAGACGGCAGTGGTGTCATGTTGAGTGACTTTGACATGCTGGTAGATTTAGAGTATATTTTTGCAAAACTTGTTGCTATGATACATTTCAGAATTGAAATGTCTAGGTTACTGGTGTAACCCTCGTTCCCTGAAGGAGGGAACGGAGACGTTACGTCAGTCGTGACTGACGAATTGGGATCTCTGAAAATTCTGTCATTTACTCACCCTCATGTCATTCCAAACTTGTATGACTCTTCTGTGGAACATAGAATATATTTTGAGAAATGTCACAGTGTTCATACAATGGAAGTCAATGGTCAGCTAAACTGTTTGGTTACCAACATTCTTAAAAATATCTTACAGTGTTCCACAGAAGAACGGAAGTCATAAAGATTTGGAACAACATGGGGGAAGGTGATAGAATTGACATTTTTGGGGTGAACTATCCCTTTAAGAGAAAGCAAGCACTCTGTAAATGCTCAAGTTTGGGAGAAAGACTAAGGCTGATGATAAACAGGGCAAATGTTTGAGCAATTTTGCTGGGCAACTTTTTTGATCAATGTTGCTTGGGCACTTTGCCATTGAGAAGGGGTAACACATTTCTATCTGTCTCACCTGGTTGCCCGTTGACAGCATCATTGCCCAAAGTTGCCTGGCAACATTGCTCAAAAAGTTGACCCATATATCATCAGCCTAAGATTGCATTTTCTCTTCTATACACTCTGAAAAAAAGGTACAAAAGCTGTCACTGGAGTGATACCTTTTCAAAAGTTATTAATGTGGACAATTTGGGTGCTAATATGCACACTGTATAATGTACCAAATATGTACCTTTAAATTATACCTTTTACAGGTAAATATGGTACAAAAATTTTCCTTTTGAAAGGGTACCATCCCAGTGACAGATTTTGTACCTTTTTTTCTAAGAATTAATTGATAGACTTTAGAGTTAGCTTCATTTACTCACCCTTATGTAGTTCCAAACCCCTTTTTATACTCTTTCTCTCCAGTGAAACACAAAAGTCAAAACATAAAAAGATGTTTAGCAAAATGTTCACACATCTCTTGTTCATACAGTGAACAAAATTAAGTATATTCAATTCCATTCCATAAATTACAACAAAAAAAAAGTCCAAAAAATATTTCTATGTACTTTACAGCTTTCTTCAGCATCTATTGAATTTAAAAGTCCAGTAAACAATCACAGTGTGTTTAGCTCATTCTAACCTGCAGCAGTGTAGTGGCCTGTGGCTATTTGGGGTTGGTAACCATGGTAACAAATCCCATGGTGTCTTTGAGAGTGTCACCTGGAAGATCAATCTATTTGCTTGCTTTTTCCTCATAAGATGGAGGAGGGTAACCAAACTCAGGGGTAAATTTTCATCTCCACATGCGCTGACCTTCTCTTGACCCGCATAACTCTTCAGTAGATTTGGCTTGGAGCCACAATATTTGAGAGAAAGGGATTTTGTAGACCATTAAAAATGTATTTCTGTTCAAAGAGGTCCACATACAAGTTTGCATAATTTGGGCCCATGGTACTACCCATTACGGTACCCTTAATCTGAATAAATAAATCATCATCTTTGTATCTGGTTTTTTTTTTGTCAACACCATTTTAGCTAATGTTTTAATGCAATTAACACTAGGGTTTTATTTTGATGTGGGTCAAAGACTTTTATTGCCTCAATCCCTCCTTCATGTGGAATGTTGGTGTATAGAGACTCAGCATTGAATGTTACAAACAATATTTCATCAGGTAAATCAATAGTTTTTCAAATTTGTATCATATCGATAGTCTTTTACAAAGGAGGGCAATGTAAATACTTCAAACTGGCTTTAAGAAAAAAATCCACAAATGTTTACATTTTCTCAGTAAGAGCCCCGATTCCAGATATAATCGGTCTTCCTGGAGAATTAGTAAGGTCTTTATGTATTTTGAGAAGTAAATAAATGATTGAAGGTATTCCTGAATTTCGTTCTTAAAAACATTGTTGGGGTCAGTACTCAGTTTCTTATAAAAGGCATCATCACTTAATTGTCTTTCCACATCTAGGTCATAGTTATCTAAATTCATTACTACAATGGAACCACCCTTATCTGCTGGTTTGATTATAATAGTCTTATCTTTTCTTAAATTCAACGGAGCATTTTGTTTATCCTTAGTTAAATTATTAAAAACTTTGTACTCACGCTTGTTAGAAAATACCTCCCGTACATCCCCCTCTACAAGATGACAGAACGTTTCTAATGAGGCATTTCTGTTCTTAAAAGGAACAAATGATGATTTACCTCAAATGATGATTTTTAGAAATTCTCGTTGTTTCAGAAGGGGGAGGGTGATCAGAAAGATGGGTATCTTCAACACTAGAGAGGGTATTCAGGGGTTCCACAGTAGATCTATTACCAAAGAATTCTCTTACACGTAAAGTTCTAAAACATTTTTGAAGGTCCACATAGGTGTTGAATTCATCATAATTGGTTGTAGGGACAAAAGACAGTCCTTTACTTAAGGCGGTTAAACCTGCAGGAGGAATAGTTTTATCAGACAAATTTATCACTCCGAGTTTGATATCGCCGGGGAGAAAAATCTCTTTTTCTTGCTTCTCCTACATTTTCTCCTTTTCTTCCTCTCATATTGCCCCTGGATATTTGTCGCCTTCGAGTTGTCACATTGTCTAAAAAAGATGAAAAGGAAGCCGTTCTCAATTGAGTCTCAGAATCTGTCTCCATGGACGTGTGTTGACGAGGGAATCTTTTCTGAATTGTATCTCTAGATGAGACATTTCTCCATGAGTACACCCTCCCAAGACGATAGTCCTCTGCATCTCTTTCAAACTTGTTATTTTTAATAGTTCTGATCTCCATTTCTGTCTTCTCTTTGTATTGGTCACACTCCAGAAACCAGTCTCTCAGTTTCTCTTTATCAACACAATCCTTCTCCAAACTGGTCTGTGTCTCTTGTATCTGTTGACGAATCTTATCCAGCTGATTAGTAGTTTCTTGAATTATTAGGACCATCAAGTCAAAAGAACACTTATTAGTGATTTCACACCATCGTTCACAGAATTCAGGGTTACTGAAACCAATGGTTGGTGATTTTTGGATGCGAAGACCCCGAGGAATTATCTTGTTCCTAAGGTAATCACTAAGAGTAATAGCATGGAGAAGAAATCTGGTCTCTTTGTTGTAGAAATTTATGAGCTGCTTCCTCATATCTTCAAGGTTCACATTATGAGTTGTCGAGTTGTCATCAAACAGAGAATAATCCTTTGCATAATCTTCTTTACTGAATTCAAAAGTCTTACTTGAGGTTGCCATCTTAAGTAAAAAATTAGGGATTTTTTGTGGAGTGCTGTACAAAATAGTTCCACATAAAGAAAGGGTCAAATTACGCACATCCAAAAATTTATAAACTGAGTACAAACACACGCTCAGTAAGTACTCAGATTCAAACAGAGTTCCAATTGATTACACCTGTTAGCAATCAGATATGTGACCCTGGACCACAAAACCAGTCATAAGGGTAAATTTTTCAAGCTGAATAAATAAGCTTTCCATTGATGTATGGTTTGTTACAATAGGACAATATTTGGCTGAGATACAACTATTTGAAAATCTGGAATCTTGAGGGTGCAACAAAATCTAAATATTGAGAAAATCGCCTTTAAAGTTGTCCAAATGAAGTTCTTAGCAATGCATATTACTAATCAAAAAATACGTTTTAATATGCGTACAGTAGGAAATTTACAAAATATATTCATGGAACATGATCTTTACTTAAAGTCCCCAATGAAATCAAAATTAAAGTTTTTTGGGTGTTAGTATCAATATGTTAGTCTTATGGTTATCTATAAGCCAGTGTGCTCCAAAACAGTGACAGAATTCGCATTTAGAAGATATAAGCATTCTAAGCTTGCAGTTCGTCACTTGCGCCAAAACAAGTGAAACTTTCTGTCCAATCAAATGCTCTCTAGAATCCGAAGCACCTGCCCCCTACACTATAAAATAGACCCTGAAGCCGCGGGTGAAATCGGTCACTTGATTTTTTTTTGGCTATTGCTACAAATATATCCCAGCGGCATTTTTGAAGAGTTTTACATATAGACTAGGGATGTACCGATACCGATACTGGTATCGGTATCGGGCCCGATACTGAGCTCTTGTACTCATACCCGTACTCGTTAAAATGCCCCGATACCAAACGCTGATACCACACAGCATGTGATAAGTGGCATATTCAGACAAAGAAACACCGACAACATATGTATGCAATGAATATAATGTTAAAAATTCAGTATTAACGCCTGTATAGCTGATGTGCGCGAACTGATAAGCAAATTGAGCGCACGTGAGTGGATTGAGCGCGCTGCGGTGCAGATGCGTGAGCTTGTCGAGTGAATATATCTTTCTCACAGACATCACTGGAAAATTTGTAGTTCGGTCGGATATGTCATAAACAAGTAAGTAAAACAATGCACAAGTTACTTAACGGTAGGGAGAGAGAGAGAGCGCGCGCGCACTTCTGTTGTGTTATCTTTGATGTTCACTCACTTAGCACATGCATCATTTGGATTAAAACTAAATCGTAAAAATAAGATCATTTATATGGACATTCACTATAAACATAATTTATTTTCAATCTTAGGCACACACGACTTTCAGGCGAAAGTGAATCTAGCAGCCTGTGTGAAACGCGCTAGGCTGTACTATTCTGCATCAGTACAAATACGTGCACGCGTTGCGCGTGTTTTGCTTGCTTGAGTGTTTCTGCATTATATGAGTGGCTTTGGAAAATAAATCGCAGCATGTTTCAGATGAAAAAAACATGACTTCTATTTCTGAAAATATCACAGTTAGGAGATTTATAACGAGTGGTTCCCTGCATTATTACAGCAAAGCGCGTGATTACAGTACTAAGCTGCTGCAATGGAGCAGCTCTAATGCTATTCAATTAAAGATGATGTACCATAGAGCAAAAAAATTTACAGTGAAAGTAACAAAAACTTGTAAAAAAACATTTTAATGGCCATAATTAAGTGTGAAAATAACCGAAGGATATACAGTCAAACAAAAAAAGGATTCAGAGACCAGATATAATTTTAGATTTTTTTTAGTGGGTGCAGGACACTATATTGCATTTATGTAAGTGAGGACAGCAAAATAAAGTAAACTGTGATAAATTATACCCAAAAATTCTTCATACAGTGGACTACCAGTAAAACTGATAAAAAAAATTGGGACCAAAAATTATTCAGACCGAGTCTGAAAAAAAAATTGAAGTTGAGGTTTGCATGAAGCTGGTTGACAGCATGAGGATTCAGAGACCAGATATAATTTTAGATTTTTTTTAGTGGGTGCAGGACACTATATTGCATTTATGTAAGTGAGGACAGCAAAATAAAGTAAACTGTGATAAATTATACCCAAAAATTCTTCATACAGTGGACTACCAGTAAAACTGATAAAAAAAATTGGGACCAAAAATTATTCAGACCGAGTCTGAGAAAAAAATTGAAGTTGAGGTTTGCATGAAGCTGGTTGACAGCATGCCCAGGAGACTACTGGCTGTCATTAAGGCTAAGGGTTGCCCGGCTAAGTATTGATAGTTGTGTAAATACTGTCATACTAACAGCTGTCTGAATAATTTTTGGTTGATTGTAATCCATTACATACCTTTCTATCAAAGCTATCTAGCATTATCAAGCTGAATTTGTTCTGACACAGTTTAACTCTGAGTTCTTGTCATATTTTATTACCATTTTCTAAACTCTAGCGAATAAACTGTGATAATGTGAGAAATGTTGAAGGTGTCAGAATAAATTTTGTCTTGACTGTATCTATTTGATAAATTAAGTTAACCAACTAACATTATACATACTATTTTGGTTTCTGTACCCAATATTTAAAACCTTTACAAATGCAATAAAAATATTGGTATCGGTACTCTGTATCGGCAAGTACCAAAAATAAAAGTATCGTTATCGGGCGAGTACTGGAAAAAGTGGTATCGGTGCATCCCTAATATAGACAAAAACGTTTTCAAAACGATCCCTGTTCACATGGATCCACGAAAACAACTAAAAATGCTGCTTTATGCATGCCAGGCCAGTAGTTGCCAATGACACTAAAAACACTATTTTTATACTAGGTAGCTATGTCTGCACACATACTGAACACGTAATGCGCATCTGCACCGTTTTCACAAATTCATGTTTTGGTAGTTTACACTGTAAAGACAACTGTATTATTTTCAAAAACTTGTACTTTGAAACCAGGTTTCAAAATGTTGCATGTTCTGACTCCCGGAATGCTGTTGTTGTGTAAATAAATGACCAAAACGTATAAAAAGTTGTCGATTCCGATAGCCTTGTGGGCAGCATGCTGACATATAGCACCGTTGCACTGCAGACATCCTGAGATCGAATCCCACATTTCTTCCTGTCATTACACTAAATAACGGTTTTTCATTTTTAGCTGAAAACAGCCTATCGTTCCCCTGTAACAGGAAAAAGAGCTACAATGAATTCAGTGTCTTTGCATTTTGTAGCACCTGCATACATCCACAGTTTTTCAGTTAAATATCTCCCCCTACTTCTGCTCCCCTCTGTTGAATCCTGTCAGTGACTTTGTGCTCTTCAAATGCATACTTCACATTGCCGTAATCACTAGACATGTTAGTCATACAGTGTGTGATACAGGTATTCTGACAGATCCCATAAGCCAGTTCAAATAAACCGTTAGTCACATCGCAGTGCTTGCTCAAGGGTTTGAACAAGGTCGAGTCGAGTATTGCCTTCGGATACCTCTCAAAAACTATATCCGTAAGCCGTGAGAGTTACTTTCCCCAAGGCAAATTAGCAAAAAGGCTTGTTACTTGTCTTTAGGAACTAAGACTCAAAAGCGCTTTGATTTTGATTTAACTGCTACCGAAATTAACACGTCAGTCCGATTCAGGCTTCTTTTGTTCAGTAGATGTTTTAAGAAAGATTCAGTGGCAATACTTAACAAAAGTGCATAACCATTCCAATTAGTTATGGAAAATTAAAAATTTTTGAACACTTTGACAAAAATAATTTGTCGATACTTTTTAGAGCTCTAAACCTAACAAAAGACAGAGTATCCTATTTGAATTCAATCAAGAACAAAATAAGTGATTGTAAAGGGAATGTTCAACCAAAAAAATTTAATTTTTTCTCTGGAATATAAAAGAAAAATGTTTTCGTCCATAAAATGTTGATTGGCTGATCAAGATGATTGGCATCTCAACTGAACATATATACTGTACACACATTGCTGTTTGGATGCCACTCACTTTCAAAATCTTCTTTTGCGTTATATTTTTGGAACAACATAAACATGAGTAAATATTGGCAGCATTTTAATTTTGGGGTGAACTGTTACTTTAAATGCTTCTGTTTCCCATAAATTAAGAAATGTGGATGGTGATTTATATTGCATTGATCCATAAAAGCACCATAAAAGTTTCATAAAAATGGTCCACACAACTCATGCACTATATTCTAAGTCTCCAAAAAAATCATATGATAACTTTGTATTAAACAGACAGAAATTGACTGTCGTTTTCATCGTTTATCTTCACAGAAGGACTGTATGTTTTTCAGTGCTTCCATATCACAATCAGGTGGCATCATGCACTAACACATTTAAATGCCATTTTTGAACTGAACCCAAGTCTGAATAAGACCTAAGAGCTCCAGCTATTGTACTGTATAGCATCGGAAGCCGTTGAATATGGTGCACAAGGCACATTGACTACTTATATGGATCTCTTAGGGGAAACATTTTAGACATTATGTGCAGAAAAACTCTGTAGCAAACAATGCCAAAGGTATTAAGAAGGAGACAGCGATTACTAATGTGTGAGGAATGAAAGACTGGCCTAATGTTCTCTTAAATACCTGCAAACTGATCAGTCCAAGGGTAATCGGAGCTTCGGTCTCAAGGGACATCAGTCACAGTGAAGAGTATCGTCCAAAAACCTGAGATTCTGCATTACCAGAGATAGAAACACAAATCACAATGCAGAGGATGAGCAAGCTAAGAAGGCATGTTTTATTTTTAACCGCTGTTCACAATCCTGCTTGTAAAGTCTGTCATAATGTCATGCATTTAAAAGGTCTTGGGTGACAAACCTGTTGCGCTTTACAAAATCTAGTGTAGAGAAGCACAGTGTTTTCCTTTCAAGTCAAATTCTGTAGAATCTGCAGTTGTTTTGGTTTTTGTCAAGACTAGAGACAACAAAAATGAAAATCTTACATTCACGCTTTCTTATGCATTCTGCATAAGAGATAATCATTTTCCCCAGCCATGACACAGCAGGGTGCCCTTGTCAGGAGCTTTTCTCTGTAAATGTCACTTCTATTGAAATATCAGCAGAAATGCCGCTGATTACAAAAGCCTTTCATCAAGGTGTTCCAAACATCACATCTCTGTAAAGGTGCTGTTAGTTCAGCTTATTCTGCGGTCCTGCCAAATCCCCACAAAACATTATCCCCCTTGGACCCCAAAGGATAGCGGTTTGTAATGCTGGATAATGTGAGTCGAATCATCTTGTTGTTGCTTATGTAAGTGCAGTCATAATTTTGCCCAGATGCAAACCTTTTCTCATTTTTGGACAAAATCTGCATTTAAAACCTTTCTGGATCTTTTAAGTTTTGGTTACATGGACTTTCAATGGAGATACAGAAACCTCTCAGGTTTATTAAAAATATGGGTTTGGAACAGTAATTATTGTCCAAACATTACAGAACATTCATATACAGTATACAGTATATGTATAGTGCATATACAGTATTCCAAGAATCATTTTAAACTGATTTTAACTGAGATCACAAAAATGTGTATGATAGAGAAATGATAGAGAAATGTGTCTTCCTATTCTTCTTATTAATTATTATTATTGAGAGCACAAAATGGTAAACAGTGGTTTAGTTGTGTACTTAGCTAGATTAGATTATATATTATATAAGATTGTACAGGAAAGGTTTACCCAAAATTCTGTAATTTTCTGTCAAAATATGTCATTCCAAACCTGAAAAAAATCTCACATATTAAGAAATAATCCCATAATTTGTTTGTAAATCTTGGCCATGTTGTACAAATTTGTTCACTTGTTTTATTTCATTTAAAATGAGGGAACAAATTAGTACAATGTTGCAATGATTTACTAAAATGAGTGAATGAGTTAAAGGGGTCCTATTATGCTCTTTTACAAAGTCTTGATTTTGTTTTGGGGGTGTACTAGAACATGCTCTCATGCTTGGTGGTTCGAAAAATAATTATTTTTCGCATAATTTACATTATTAAAATACCTTTCTCCCCAGCCTGGCACAAACGGCTCGATTAGTTCCGGCTTTGATGAAGGTCCACCTTCCGAAAAACAAAATGTGTTGTGATTGGTTAGCTGTCCCAGTGCGTTGTGATTGGCGAACAGCTTAGACGGTGTTTCAGTACTGCCACGCCCCTTGCTCCGTCTTTGAACAAAAGCTTTTGGCGAATCCGGCACTGTACTCCCTCGTGTTGTGGAAGCTGTCCTCAGTGAAATGCGCAGCACACAATAGCAATTTGGGTTATAATGCTCAGGAACAGAGTTAAAAAATAAATTGCAATCACTGTTCCCTGACATCATCCGCTTTCGGAAGCCCAAACAAAGACGTTTGGGCACGGAGGTGAAAAAAACAGCGTTTCAGGCGGTCGCACACCGGACGAGAAGCGCAGCGTCGCGGCACATCTTTAAAATTCAAATACTTTATTTTCTATGAGTGTAGGCACACCGGCGGCACCGTTCGGCGTCTGTCCGCGGCGCCCAGCTACGTCGTGTTATACTTGTAAGAATTGTTCTAGACATGCCGAAAATTTTACGCTACAGCACAGCAGCTCTTCTTCTTCGTTTTCTCTGATGCACTAACTCTGCACCAGCACTTCTTCTTCGTCGTCTCGTCTGATGCACTCATTCAACCAAGTGTTCTAACCACGAGCTCGCCCCTCCCCACCCCCCAACCATTCTAATTTCTGTAGGCGGGAATTATTTGTAATGATATTCCAATGAGCCGCTTTGTGATATCACAAAGCCCGGAAAAACTAACGCTGTAGTCCAAACGAGCCGTTCGTTGTAGTTCTTGAAAAGGGATTTTTAAAAAACGAAATATCTCCCTTTGGAGTGGACTTTTTAACTTGAGATTTAACTAGATTTCCTTTTTTATGCCCACACATACACACTACACACTGACTAAAATTAAAAAAGTGAAAAAGCATAATAGGACCCCTTTAAGTACAAATTCTTAATCTGTGGCCATGAATTATCCTAAATGACGGAATGAATAGTTAATAGTAGCCAGGATTTGACTAAAAACAAGGCAACAATTTAATAAAACTAAGGAACGAATTCTTAATTTGTGACCACGATGAATATACTTTGGTCCACATGTTAAATGTGGGGCTTATTTTGGTTCACAATGGTTATTATTTGGTCAAAATGAATTGACAGACTCGCTTTGGGGTCCAACTGAGGATAGGTTTTATCAAGATAACGTATTTAAAACACTGCCCAGCTTTGTATCAGAGTCTAGAGTGCCTCGCTCTCCTGAGCTCTGCCTGCTGTTTGGTTGTCCTTCCCTCATTAGCAGCCTGCACACGAACAAAGGGTGCATGCAACATACAGACAAACACACATGTCCTTTTTTAAAAGGAAAAGACTGAGAGAATTGGAGGAATGCAAAAGAATGGCTTTTCACAGGGATGCAGCTATTCATTACCAGTCGAGCTTCTCATCAGGTTCAGGAAGCCATTGGTAGGGCTCATCTGAGAGGTGACTGCTAGCAGATCCCGGCCCAGACTCTTGGCTATTTTCATGGAGAACACTTCAGTGTAATTGCCTTCCAACTGAGGCTATATTTTGTTGCTGAGAAAATTGGAGCGCAGTACAGACCTCTCCTGCTGCAAACGGGTTTTCATTTCCCCCTAAACAAAAAAAGCAGGGAGAGTGACAAGCTTTAGGATGTAAATACCAGCTCGGCGCTGAAGAGCCTCCTGCCATTCCGTGAAGGGGGATATTGAAAGTGCAGCTATTTACGCTGTTTAAAATTGCAAGAGTAGTTTATGTGCTTCACAGAATCTGTAAAAAGTCAAGAACAAGCCAGCGTCTCCTTCCTGCTCCGTTCATATCCACCTTGACAGGCAGGATTAAAATTGACATTCATACTGGATTATTATTGGTGTGACTGCATAAGAGAACCTCTGTGCTTGAAAGTAATGAAATAATTAGAGAATTGAGTGCAGGAATTCATTATCATAACCCAGTGGAAATGGTCTCGATTGTGAAATGTATGATTTGATGAACATAGATATGAATCCTCCATAAAATGTGTATAATTGCTGGAGGGATCATCTTGGGAATTATCTTGATGTATTAATTTTGGTAGTGACATGATTAGATGATCATTCGATTTGCTACAGTAAAACGCAAAGGCTGAGGCTTTGCTTACGCTACCATCTAAAGTTTTTTTTTTTATATATATTTTTAAAATGTGATGGCAAAGCTGAATTTTCAACAGTCATTACTCCAGTCTTCAGTGTCACATGATCCTTCAGAAGTCATTTTAATATGCTGCATTTGCTGCTCAAGAAACATTTCTTTTTATGTTGACATTTTATATTTTTGTGGAAACCGTGATACATTTTATTTCAGGATTTTTTGATGACTAGAAAGAACAGCATTTACTTGACATAGAAACCTTTTGTAATCGTCTTTACTGTCACTTTTGATCAATTTAACACATTCTTGCTAAAAAAAGTATTAATTTCTTTCAAAAACACACAAACAAAAAACGATGGACATTTGAACAGTATATATTGTACGTCGAACAATATAAAAGTGTATATTTTCAGCTAACTCAGCTTGCTAACATGAATAGAAAAACATAAATGACATAAATTAATACATAAATACATACAATGTATCATACAAAGTGGCATCTAGAAACAAAAATACTTTTTCTCAGAACTAAACGACCAGATAAACCAGCTAATGTTTTGTCATCAGGGAATGGTTTAAGATTCAGTTTACGAGCAAAATTCATCTTACCCAACAATAATCCTTTTCCACACAATCTTCAAATCATATTTATGTATATTCTGACCTACTTTTCAAAGTTTCCTTATTTTTTAATGAAAGAGAGACACTTTTGGCTGAGTTCTAATTTAATACTCAAATTCTGAGTAAAATAGCACTAGCAATCAAGTCTTTCTTTCTGTCTGATTGGGCACGATTAATAATTTAGTTGAATTTGACGAGTGTCTCATATATTCTGTAGCAATTTCCTAGGCAAGAGACGAGAAACTGATTGATGGCCTATTGTCGGAAATAAGTGAGACCTCTTTCCCACAAGCCAGCAGTTAGGAGCAAACTTTAATCTCCTCCTAGTAAACATTCATCTTACCCTGAGCAACATCTCTCTCTGTCTCTCTCTCTCTGTGGTTCTTTTGGCATCTCTGTCGGTTTAATTAACTGGGATTAGAAGCCACCACAGTGTCTTCTAAGGCTGGTTTATGAGTAGCACACTAAGAGGTCATCAGGGGTCCTACATGAAGGAAAATCCCATCTCACAGAGCTTTTTGACTGAAGCAAACACTCGGTAAAGCTACTTATGAAGTCTGAAGGCCAAGTCTGACATTTTTAATCTTTAAAAGAGGCTACTGATATAATAGCTGAATAATTTTCAGTTAAATGCAAATTCTTAATTAATAGACATGGCAAAGTAGCAAGAGTTTAGCAGAAAAAAAACTGTTCTCAGACTAATTTAAGCAGCCTGTAAAGTGTGTTTTATAACGTCAGTTAAATTTTATTGCAATATTCCTCTGTCATGCCATACATCCGGTTCATATAAATAGCTTGCTATGAATAGTGTTTTGGATTCGTTACACATATTTGCTGTCACCATATGTTTGGTGTACTGACACCACAAGCTGTCTGTGAACATGCATCACATCACTCTCAACTCACAGAAAGCATCCAGAAAGAATCATTACAATGTGTGTGTGTTTCTATTTCAGTGATGATGAAGTAAAGATGTTCAAAAATACATTTTAAATAAAAGCACTAAAAGGCTGCTGGAAATCATAAATACATTTGCATACATACATACGTACTATATGTTAAGTTGTAATAATATTGCACATTATGATTGTTTTACTGCATTTTTGATCAAATAAATCCAGCCTTGTTGAGCCTAAAATACTTCTTTCAAAAACATTAAAAAATCTCATAAATCACAAACTTCTGAACAATAGTGAACATTTAATAAACTACTTCAATTGTCTGTGCTTAGTCAGATTTACTGAATAGAAAGTGTTTGTGTGCCTGTCACCGCATGTGGAGCTTCAAGCCTGACAGAAGTCTTTTCAAACAATGGACATTTTTAAAACAATCGTCAATTGTGTTGATAAATCTGTTTACAATGACTTTTCAATGTGTGAGTCAAAATATACTCCGCATGAAACTCTTCATGCAGCTTTGCAGTCCTTTCACTAGCAATATGAATACTGTAAAACATGTCTAAACATGTATAAACGTAAATATTTTCAAAATATATACTGTGTGTGTGTGTATTTATATATACATAATAAATATACACAATACACATACATGTATAATTTAAACAAAAACTTTTATTTTGAATGTGATTAATCACGATTAATCGTTTGACAGCACTACTGATTAGTATACTAATTTCATATGCATTCCTTTATGTAATCATCTTTCTTAACCTGAAAACAGTTCCTGGTGGTGTGAGTGTGACAGCGATATAATGTAAAGGTTGTGAAAAGCCTGTTTTTGAACAGATCGAGGAACAGACAACACTGTCATCAAAAATAACTCTGCAGATGTCTGAGAGAAATATTGCCCAGAAAGAGCACACATGGTCTCTCCACATGTGACGAACGGGCCTCTATGCATTTCTGTTCTACGTCTCTCTCCCATTTTTCACATCCCTCTATTTTTTGGTCCAATGCTGTTCGTTATATCTGGTACCACCTGCAAAGCCTTTAATTAGCTCACATCTGCTTCGCTCTCTCCCAAACCAATGCACTTGGCGCCCCTCCACTGTAAAAGACCTCCCATCATGAAGCATAACCCCCCAAATCAAAAGGCCATCAGGACAAAAGGAAGCTAAAATTACTAATACTGGATTCCATGAAGATTGCAGAATGAGATGCCGTATTAGGAGCGGGTGCATTTTTATCTGACACACAGAGAATGGAGTCTTCAAACAAAACCCTCGTCATGTTGAGAGAAGCAAAACAACAGGGATTAAATATAGATTTCTCTGCTCTTTGTCAGCCAAGGCAATCTCAAAAACAAAAAGCAATCAATAATGCTCAAAAGAAAATGAGGAATGGGACAAAACCATTTTAAGAGCATTTCAGCAGGGACTTGTTTCCGTTCTGCTTTCAAGTCGAAATCTGTTTTTTTTTTTTTTTGCTTTGTGTTGCAGGCCTGCGCCGGAGCTACTCGTGCAGCGTTTGCAACGTAGTGCTGAACTCCATCGAGCAGTATCACGCTCATCTCCAGGGCTCCAAACACCAAAACAAGTGAGTGTGGATTTTCTGTCCTGAATGATATTCCCCTATTTCAAGTCTTTCCAAGAGACTGCTCGCTTGATAGTCAAGGAGACTTAATGGAGTTACCATTAATGTTTCATTTAAGTACAGTAGCAGAAATAAAAACAGAGAAATTTGAAAAAAAATAGATCAAATTTAATTTCTTACTTTTGATTCCACACATCTGTGTCTTGACAAATCGGACTGCAGTTTATGACATTGTAAAAATGTAATTGAATGCCATTGCAATATAGAAAAAGAAATGTGATTCCAAAAAATATAATTATTAGCATATTAGAATGTTTTCTGAAAGATTATGAGACACTAAAGACTTAAATAATGTCTGCTGAAAACTCAGCATTGCCGTGACGGGAATAAATTATACATATTTTAAATAGTTTAAAATATAATAAAATACAAAACAGTTTTTTAATTGCAATAATATTTTACAATATCACTGTTATATTACAAATTTGCATATACAGTATATGGACATTTTTAAAATGAAAAAAAAAGAGAGACAACAAAAATATTAATATCTTATCTAAACAAAATGGTTCCTGGAATGAAAATGTCAACCTCTAACTGTATCTTAGAATTACAAAATCATAAGAAAATAATCAAGTTCTGCTTTTACCAAGCTGTACTATAAACTAAAGGTTATTAGGCATTTTTTTTATTAAAAAAAAAGGACAAACCCATACTTCCTGTTTCACAACTGTTGTTTATCGATACAATCTTTAAACTCTTTCATCCTTCTCTTTAAATCTCTTTTTATCCCTCATGTCTTCTCTAAGATTGGCTTATCGGTCATATTTTTTATACTTAACCTGACATCTGCTTCTGTCCTCAAAGGGAATATCAGTGGTCGCCTCAGTTATCATAGTCTGCTCAGGTCTGCTGCCTCCTGTTGAGTTCAATAGAAATCACTGCGATACTGCCATAACTTTCCACACTGCACAGACAAATCATGCAGGATACCTTTATGTGTGCTGCTGACCGGTGGGATATCGGTGATTAAAACACTCTGACTTAAGGCTGCAATTTTAAAACATCAGTTTCTATCTTTCTTTGAACTCAAAGCACAGCTACCTACTAAGAACCATGGGATGCTACATTCCCATTAGCCTTCTTAAAGGGACAGTTAACTAAAAAAAACAACACCCTCATGTTGTACCATATGCAGTTTTTTTCTCACAAAAGGAGAGGTTTTGGAGGTCTTTTCCATAACTGCATCTGCCAACCACCAAAAAGAACAGAACGATATCAAAAAAGTCATTATTCCCCATCCGCTGTAGCTTTCAAATAAAAAATGTTTGCAAATAAATGAATATAAATATCATTGGTTCATGTGACTAAATGTAGTTATCAAACCAGATTGTTTATGCTTACTATAAACAGTCATTTGGAAATTAGAATTTCATCTTATTCTACTAAAGTCTCTTTAAGGGAGATTTTTAAGTAACCATGTAATGGAACAGTTTATTGAAATTTTAGACAAAATATTACAAAAAAAACTGCATGTGTTTTTTTTTGTTGAGTGTATTTGATACATCAGACTTTTATGGCTCATATAGTAGTATATAGGAAATATGGAGCTCATATTTCCACTTGTGGAGGAAGAAAACTCTTAAATTTATTCAGAGCAAAAAATATGCAATTTGGTGCAGATGCTGATATTTATATGGCAAAAATTAAGATAAAATTCTGATAGCTTGTAATTCATTAGAGGCCTTAGAAATGTGCATATCAAATATATACAGTATACTTTTGATTTGCATATCAAATATATACAGTAGGATTTGTTAACTTGACCAGCAAAATGTTTTTAACCAGCATCACAAGATTTTTTTTCTTTCTGATTAAGTGGAGGAACAGCAAAAAAAGTCATTATGCTTCACAAGCTAATTTTTGCTGGTAAACATTTTGGCTAAACATCTAGATTAGCCTTACCCATCAGGAAAGCTCATGCTAGACTACAGTGGTTATTTAAGCAGGTTGGTATAACATGATGTTTTCTATTCAGACCGAGGTGGGTAAACATTACCACCTGTGAGCACTTAGAAACAATTAAAGTCACTTCTTGTTTCTGTCTGGCAGAGCCCTCTGTGCATCAGCAGTGGTGTTTAGTTGATCTGCCACCCCGTTTGCCTCCAAATACACCCAACCGCCTCTAGCAGGACATGCCCATCAACCTCGTAATGAAATAAAAATGATTTAGAGCAAGAAAATGAAGAGAGAGGAAAAGAGGTAGCAGAGCTCCCACTGTTTGTCCAATCACACACACGGTTGACAGAAATGAACCCACCTTCATACAAGGAACTGTCAGGTTTAGAGCCTGTGGTGAAGGCGCTTTTTTATCGTCTTCACTTTGAGGCAGCTGGCCCATTTCTGCGAGCTACGTGAGACGACTGCAACCGCTTCCAGCAACCCCTAATTGCTCTTCACAATAAACCAATTGATTAACATGCCAACAGAGTCGGGGTTGGGCAGGAGGACTCCAGCTGAAATCCAAATCACTACTATCTTACAATCATTAATTGTAATTAGAGCTACATCCTCTCGTACGAGGAATCACTGACAGCCAGGAAGAGTATTGATTAAAGAGGATGTTTTCCTATCTTGTCGCTGCAGCGCGTCTCTGCGTATTCTGATTAAGTGGAGGAAAAGTTCATGTAAGGGTCTGTTTTGCATTAAGACAGTAAAAAAGAGCCGTTTTGTCTTGTAACCCCCCCTGCAGAACATCACCGCTCAGGATGCTGTTGTGGGAGGACAGCATTTCCGATCTGTGCCCAACACAAGCAGCTTCCTGCTACATACACATTAACTTTCTTTGTTGTAAACGAACCGCTGCAGTCCACAGAAGTTAACATGCTTGGCCAACCTGCATTTAGCAATGAATACAAACCTCAGCAAATGGAGAATATGTATTCATAATATAAAATGTGTATATACAGTGGGTACGGAAAGTATTCAGACCCCCTTAAATTTTTCACTCTTTGTTATATTGCGCTATCAGGTGGCCACGCATACGGTGCATTTTCAGTTCAGCACACTTAACCATCAGCATCTCTTCTGCATGAGCAGCATTTAGCCTCTTGCTTATATCAGAGTTTAGTTTCAAGGTGACACTGTAGGACAGCTGATGGGGCGTTCACACATAGTTGAGATTTCAGCAATTTGCAGTTTCCAGCAATGTGAGTGACAGCAAATCCTGATGGGATGCAATATGGGTGTGTCCTTCAATGCAAAAAAGTTGAAAAAAGTGTAATCTCATGCAAATGAAAAGAAAATATTCTATCAAAAACAGTGAATACACTGAAGTACACTAGTGTCACTATTATAAAATACTAAATCAACTATTATATTCACAATTTTTGTTTTGACAATTTAGTTGAACAACCGATGACAGACAAAGCTCTTTGCTTTAAATAAGATCTTTATGATATTCAAATTTTTAATACCATAGATATTGTATAATTCTTGTCACCAGTGTCAATATCACAAAATAACTAATACTAGCCAAAAATAAAAATAAAAACTCAAGCTCACTGAAGACAAGTAAACAATCAGCAATTAAATAAGAATAAGAAACTAATTACAAGCAATAGGACAAAAAATACAGGAGAAAAATAAAGTAATGCTACATACATTATATAAAGTAATCAAATGTATAAAATCACTGCATATTCTTCACTGTGTAAATTAAATATATATTTCTTCTTATTGAAATTACAAAAGTGATTCAGTTAAGAGCAGTGAGAGATTTTCTCTTTTTTGTTGATTGATTGACATGAACGACAGGAATATTAGACTGCTGTCACTTTAAGAGCTGCCCAGATCCAATATACACTTACACGTTTACTTTCTTAGCTGTTTGCTTTCACCTAAGAACAATAGTCCAAAATAGGGCTGCATGATATATCGTTTCAGCATTGATATCGCAATGTGCGCATCCGCGATAGTCACATCGCGACAGCTGTCGTGTCACGCCGCAATAAAGTCTGTCTACACTGGACGTGGTAGATAAATGCCATTCCTTTGAGCATTCTATTCATTCTATTCAAGAATCCTGAAAAAGTCTATCATAAATTGCACAAAAATATTAAGCACCACTGTTTTCAACACTGATAATAATAATTTAAAAAGGTTACCTGAGCATCAAATCAGCATTTTAAAATGATTTCTGAAGGAACATGTGACACTGGAGACTGGAGTAATGGCTGCTGCTGCCATGAAAGGAATACATTACAATTTAAAATGTAATAAGATAGACAACAGTTGTTTTAAATTGTAATAATATATTTCACAATATTGCTGTTTTACTCTCTTTTTGATCAAATAAATGCAGTCTCGGTGAGCATAAGAGTACGGAAGAGGATTAGGGCCAAGCAATAAAAAAATAAATAAAACCATCCTCAGATTAAAGTCATTACATTTCGAGAAAAAACTTGGGAGATTAAAAAAAAGTTAAAATAAAATGTTGAGAATAAACTTAAGTTATGAGAAAAAAAGTTGTTACATTTCGAGAAAATTTTTCTCTGAATTTAACACGTTTTTTTCTCGTAAATTAACGAGTTTATTCTCAACATTTTATTTTGACATTTTCTCTAAAAAAGTTTTTTCTAAAAAAACTATTGTGGCAATTGTCACGACACTAGACAAATAAATATGAATTAATACTAACTATTTGAATGTATAATTCAATTTTACATATTTAATCTTTTTTACTGCAGTATAATGACAACAAAATTCCAAATGTTAAATTTTTAAAAAATGTTAAAGTTATCACACTTTTTTTTTTTTACAAAAATGTTATATATAATTTATATTAATATGCATATGAATATATCCATATTAATTGTATAATACTAATATTATAATATATAAAAAATATAATCTAGTAAATTTAGAGGAATATAACAGGATCAGCATTAAAAAGTGTGAAAACACCTGCTTTAAAGGACACACGTTAAATTACTGGTGTGTTTCTCTGAAGTGAAACGTTTGAGAAGCAGGATATTTAAGCAAAAGTTTCCATTTGCTCTCTATTTAATCTCAGTGGTGTATAAGAAACAACTGATACACTAAAGTGACCTAATTTGTGATTTTCTTTCCAACAGCATGCCTTAGATGCATTGTGCTCATAAGAGTTGCACTTTAAGTATGTTACCTAGGAACTTGTGGTCTCCAAAACAGACAATAAGCACTCTGATTTCAGTTCATTTCCTCCTGCAGTTGCAGACACTGGCTCGTCTCTAACATTCCCTCCCTCTAATATTCTCCATCAAAACAGCAGGTGAAAATGGATCCTACTGCCTCAGTGTAAACTCTGTCATGCGTTTCAGTTGTTGGATTGCCAGTTGGATGTGCTCTGCAGGTGAAAGTCAAGAAGAGTTAAACACATGCATTTGGGAGCTGAAAGCACATCCTCTTTACCGGATCCCCTCTCCACCCACTAGAGTATATGAGCAGTACAGAGTAGAAGCGTGGAAGTGGAGTTGCCCGATTTAGCCTGGAGCAAGGAGTGGTTTGGTTGAAAGTCAGAGTGCCTGTGTTTTCTCTTGCTCCAGGATGGCTCTGATATAGCTCTGCATATCATTTTAACGGGCCATTATGCAAGAATTAATAAAGTAATAGCAGCCAGAATGGGAAAATAAACATAGATTGTATTATTAATGGAGAGAAAACTATCAAAAATACAAAATATACAGTGAAGATCAAAGACAAATGTACGCAGGTGTAGAGACAACCAAATAGTCATTGTGGACTTTTCTTTTTTTTGACTTTTTTTTTTAGTACTACAACATCAGAAGTGAATCTGGTTTGTGAAACACTTTTTTTTATTAAATGTAATTACTTGCAATTTAGAGTCCACAGATAATACAATACTTGTAAATTTTTTATACTGCATAAATCAAATAAATTGCATAAAAATATGCTATGGAAACCAGACTACTCTCTGTTTTCAGAGGGGTAGTCTATTAAAATACTATAAAAATACAAATCAAAAACAAGCAATACAATAATATAAAGCAAAAACAAAATGTAAAGTGACATTATATTTCGTAATTCCTTCAACAAATATCATTCTTATTTAAGAACCAGAAAGCGAAAACCTGGATATTCAAATCCATTTGAAAAAAAAAAAAATCTAAAATCATTTTCTAGTTATGTCTAGCTCTGAAATATTTTATCAGGTACAAATTGCAATTTGTGAATTAAAAAAAATGTAGAAGTATACCTTTAGAAAACCCTGTAATCATAAACAGAAAAGTCATGTAAATTAATTGGTGTAAAAAATGTAAACCCTGAAGAATATTTAGCTATTGAAAGCTCTCAAATTATGGAATGTAATTATGTAAATCATTTGTAATTATTTTCTTGAATTATTTTAATATATTGGGGGCTTTGGAGTCAAACAGGTTGAAAACTACTGATAGATAAGCATCATTCACAAAACAGTATAAAAACGGAACATTATAAAAGTGAATGATATTTTTGAAAACAACATAAAGGACTTTCCTATAGGACTTTACAGACTTCTGCCTCTTGAAAAGCTCAATATCGGGTGGATTTTGATTGGCTGTCATTGTTTTTATTCATCACCTGGAGAAAATCTGAAAGTGATTCCAAATATATTGTTCCTCTATATCATTTTAGTTGTGGTGCGGACTTCCCTTTTCTCATAGCATTGCAACGATTATATACTTATCGTTATAGTTATCATCCTTGGTGTGAACGGCCCTTCACACTTGAAAGCGTGAAGATTTCTCTCACCTTTGAGCACAGAGACACGCAAAGTAGAAAACCTGGAGCGGAGTGATTACAGAACACTTTGAGCGAGGAGTGCAAATATCTGCTGCTCCAGTCCACTCATCGTCACAGCACTCTGCTTTTTTTTCTTCCCGCTAAGTGTGTTTTCTTATCTCCTTTACAGCTCAGGAGCACACGGGTCTGGCCTGCTGTGATTACACATCCTTTATCTTCCAGGCAGACCGGCTCCGGCCTCGCTACATCACTCGACTGGGCTTTCACCTGAGCTCTGTTTGCTCATCAGCACTCTCAAGGAGATTTTTAGTACGTGGCCAGCGGTTGGATAAGTCAGTGATTTAGTGCGGGCGAGAGCAGGACTGCTGACAGTGTGGTGTTTTACTACAGACGGTGAGGACAGGGCACAAGAGAGCTCAGGATTCGGTGTTCGGTGACCCATTTTCTGGGTGTGACGATAATGTGAGTGAAGATACCTTTGTCTCACCCTGTGACAAAAATGGAAAAAGGGGGAGAGAAATAGAGGATGAAAGCAGACGGCAAGAGAATGAGGTTGCAGAAGGAGGAGGAGGAGGAGGAGGAGGGGGGCAGGATGCTTGAACAGTCGTGCTGATTGATTAGATGAGAGAAGTGTAATCGGAGCCCTTCTCGCTGATGTTTAGACCCTCTCCTCCTGCTATCGATCCCTTGGGTTGCCTGGAACAAGATAGGAAGTTCCAGCTCATTGGGCTCCCTCTACCTGTGTAATCACTCTCCCCAACTGCAGTCCCATTCCTCAGAGGAAACCCAGAAGACAGGGGCTGTGCTCTGGTGGGACAGAGCTGATCTGTTGAGACAAGACGAGCTCAGGCTTTTCAGCCCGTAACAAAAAATGACACCGTGTCTTGTCGGGAATGGGATAAGAGTGTTACAATAAGGCATTATATGCAGTTGAGAACACTGTACAGTACACAAGTATGCAAACGCAGATGCTTCTAGCTATGCAAGCTCAAATGTCACATGTTGTTGTTTTTCAAAAACATTTAAGAACAAAATTTATGATGCAACACAAGTGGGTGTTTCTTTAGCGTCTGTGACTTATTTCCCAGGGGTTGATTTTTAATCTAATGAACATTTTTCTTGTTATATGAATATCCCATTAAAAAAAAGTTTTAAAAAATCGTTCATGGAACATGATCTTTACTTAATATCCTAATGATTTTTGGCATAAAAGAAAAATCGATATTTTTGACCCATATAATGTTTTTTTGGCTATTGCTACAAATATACACAAGCAACTTAAGCCTGGTTTTGTGGTCCAGGGTCATATGTGTGTGTGTGTGTTTAAATAAATATATATTACATTTTACATATATTTATTTTTTATTACTTTATGTAATTGCAATTTTAGTAATAAAATTGCAATTGCAATTTAAAATGTAATTTTAAAAAGTTTGCTGTGTTTGTTTGTTGGCCACAAATTGCCCAAAACGTTGTAAATGTATATCAATATGGCTTAAAGAAATAAATAAACAAATTAATTCATAATAGTTCATTAATATGCCAATTGCTTGTATTATTTTGTGTAGCGTCCTTGGATTCTTGACTGTCTGGTGTATTTTGTTTGCCAGTTGCTTGTATTATTTTGTGAAGCCTCCATGGGTTCTTGAAAGGTGCTATAAAAATACAAATTGTTATTGTTATTATTATTACTAATAATAATAATTTTATATATAATTACTAATAATAATTGTATATATTTTAGTTTGGTACCATTTCACTGCAAAATATAAAAATCAAATATTTAAGAACCAAATTATAGTAATAATTAATATTTTATTAATCATGCATCCCTACCTGTAAGTATGCACAAAACAACTGCATGCTTGATTGGTAAAACATTCACATCTACATTTGCATTCTAGCATCAACTATGTTTCTGGCCTCAGAGTTCACCTGGCTCACTCCAGGGGAGCAGGAACTCATTCCCAGAGAAGATTGCTCATGATGGACAGGCACGAATGAGTTTCATCTCATCTTGCTCTTATATAACTGAGGAATGAGCTGCCTAATGTGCCGCTGGGTGCCGGACAAGAGAGAGTGGCTTTGGGGATTAAATCATCCCGTCTCCAGGGTACGAAGGGACGACAGCTGAAGCGGACGCAGCTCCTGCTGGATGCACGTGGAGTCGTGTAAGGAGCTTTGGTGGGGTGACGAGTATTCGGCTGACAGTCACTGGGGATTAGTTCCCAGCGCAGCACAGGCATAAAGAGAGGATGGCTGTAAAAACAAATTTCTCTTCCCGTCCTTCAGTGGGGGCTAGCGTGGGTCTTTAATCTGACTGCCTTCCTCTATTGCGTTTCAGCTCTCTCAACCTTTCCTGCTGCATCTTAGAAGTCTCGCAAAACTCCCGGCTTTGCATTAAAGACAAGTTGCTTTTAGCAGTGTAATATCTGTGCAATATTTAATGCTAAAAATGTGATGTATGAGCATGAGAGTGCAAATCATTGTTTTTAAGCTTCCAAGGATCACTGGCATTCATAAAGCTAAGTATAGTTAAATAATTAAAAATAGCATCCGAATAAAGAGAAAAAACCCTCCTCAGACTCTAAACTCACTCGGGTTGCCAGATTGAGGACATGCAGCAACAGGAACGAACACAATTGACAAGGCGAAGAGCCTTACACTGCAGGTTCATGAGTTAATTTATCTGTGTTTTAAATGGATGCAGAGACTTTTTAGGTTAGGTAGAATCTGCAATCTCTAACCCAGTTCATTTGGTGCCTTCCATGGCTGTAATACGCGGTGTTTTCCGCCAACTGGCAACCTGAGGTGTCGAAATACTATTGGGTAAATTGGCAGTGGGCGGAATCACAAAGACCAAAACAAAAATAGAAATCCTGACACAGAATGCTCATTTTAAAGTAGCGTTGTTTTTTGTAGAATGTGAACTTTTTTAGAATGTGAAAGCATGTTTTTTTTTTATATCTGCAAATATATTTAAAAAAAGTATTTTTATGCTTTAGTACAGTCAAAAAAATACATACACCACTTTTAAAGACCAGTTGCTTTTAGTAGTGCAAATAGATGTAAAATTTTTCATCTTTGAACTGTGATTTATGAGAGTTCAAGTGGTCATTTTTAAGCTCTCATCTCTAGCATTCATAAAGTTGAAGCATAATTAAATCTTTAAAAATAATATCCACATTTTGTTTATAATTTTTTTTTTATTTAGTCATTTAGCAGATGCTTTTATCCAAAGCGACTTACAAATGATGACAACAAAAGCAGTCAAAACTAACAAAAGAGCAACAATATATAAGTGCAAATGACACGTTTCGGTTAGCCTATTAAGAGCATAATTTTAGTGGCCCATCCCTGAAATGTTTTTTTTTTTAACTGTGCATTTTTAATTTTCCATTGCCATTCAAAAGTTTAAAGATGCTTTTTTTTTAGATACAGACAAGTTGTATTTAGTAGCACAATATCTGAGCAATTTTCATCTTTGAAATGTGATAAATGAGCATGAGACTGCAAATTGTCATTTTTAAGATTGCACACATCACTAGCATTCATAAAGTTAAAACATAGTTAAGTCTTTAAAAATAGCATCTCTTAACTCTCTTGGAATTGTGCCTCTTATACACTACTTAGTGAAATCCTAGTTAGGACTTATTTGTCTGAATTATGCTTCTTAATATTGCTATAAAAGCTGGCATATTTCAGTTTTGTAATGGTGCTTCCTACCCTCATAATGGATTCAAGACACTTTAGCAAACAGTTCAACTCAAATTCCCTTAGTTTCATCATTTACTCATGATGCATGAGTTAGTTTATGAGAACACTGGATATTAGAAGTGGTTCTTTTCAGTGTGATTACGAAAAAGATTCCTCAGGATGCTGAGCAATAACGCTTGGATTTCACACCTTGTTAGGTCTAGTGTGTAAATACACTTTAAACGAGAGAGTGCGTGTTAGTGTTCACCAGGGAGGGATCTAAAAGAAGTACCATCATATATTGCATTCCCTGATATTGTCTTTCAGTAATCGCCTAGATTGTTCACTTCAGAGGAGGAATATAAGCTGAATGGCTGTTTTGAGATGCTTTCAAGAATCCATAGTAAACTTTATTAGTAGAATCCTGACAGGTAGTGAATAATGAAGGTACACTAAGCCTATTTTTTAGGCTACATGTGACACATTTTGTATCTCTTAATTTGTCTATGCCACCCTGGTCAAAGCTGAACTGGCTATTTATTTAGGTAAAAAAAATGCACAATGCATATCTCACAAACATAGTGTTGTCAACCCAAGGGAAGCATCTAACATTAGTACCGTCACATTGTGTTCCATGATATTGCCTTTCAGCACTTGTGCAACTCTGCACTCATCATCATCGCCTAGATCTTTCACTTCAGGGGAGGACAGAGGAAAATAAGCTAAAGTGGTCTAGCTCACACAGGCCCTCCCTCAGGGTTTGTTTTCCTCTTGGCCCAGCATGCAACACTTAAAAATATGTGCTGGTAGAGAAGCATGAAGGATAAACTATAATTTGAGATGCTAAATGGTGCAGTAAGATTCCTCTCCAATTACTTTCAAACTTTTCTCCCTGTGCCCATGCGTCAATAAACTCAGTATCGACTAAGGTTAAACTGGTCACTTTTTGTGCAATGAGAATGGCATCCAAATAAAGAGAAGTCATTCTGAGACTGCATAATGGAGTGTAATTTTGAGTGGCCTGTCCCTGAAAAGTCTGGGAATTTTTTTAAATAAATAAATACACACATGCATACAATTATTCAAAAAGAATGCATTCAATTGATCTTTAGTGAAAAGTTACACTGAAGACTTGTAAATTAAGAAAATATAAATAAATTCTGTTCTTTGAACAGAATCCAGAAAAATCCTGAAAAAAAATCATATTCTCACAAACATTTTAAGCAGTACAGCTGTTTTCAACATTGAAAATAATAGGAAATGTTTCTTAAGCACCAAATCAGTATATTAGAATGATTTCTGAAGGATCTTGTGACGCTGAAGACTGGAGTAATGATGCTGAATATTTAGCTTTGCCATCACAGTAGTAAATTACATTTAAACATATATTAATGTGCCCCTATTATGGGTAATGAAAGGTTCATATTTTGGTTTTGGGAGTCCCCAACAACAAGTTAATGCATGCAAGGTCAAACACTTTCATTGTCTTATAATATGCATTTATTTTTACCTTACTTACTCAACGACTCCCAAATGATTCGCTCAACAATGCATTCTTCCAAACCCCTCCCCAGCCTAGCATACAGAGTAGGCATGGGCCGATTACCGGTTTCAAGGTATACCGCGATTTGAAAATTTTACGGTTTCAAAACCACTAATATTTTCCTTTATACCGTTCCTGCGGTATGCACTGTTTTTCAGGTCTCCTCAAAGACTGAAAATGTAGGAATCCCTCAGGTTGAGTGCAGTGTAGAGAGCAACACAACCCTCCTCCTGTTGGTGCGAGCGAGCGGTCAATCACGTGTGTGTAGGATGGCCGAACTTAAGGAGCTGCCCCTTTACATTTAATTTACGCAAATTAAATTTTTTGTCTTATTGCAACTCGTCTCTGTTCTGGACTTGCACAAACTGCGTTGCAATGCAATCGTTTTCCAAAATGTAATTTATGTGAAAATATGAAGTCTGTAAACGCACGTTAACACAGGCCAGAGACGTTGAAGACAGACGCACAGAGAAAAATACTGTAGCAGGCAGATCACTCACTGTTCATGATGCACGAACTATTGGAAGAAAATCCTCAATAAAAAAATATTGATTTGGGGGTTTATATGAATATGTTTCTGAGGGGAACTGACTGTCTTCAGAAAAGTTTACGTGGTATTTTCTTTTCATCTCGTCTCTGTATAGTTCATATTAAAGAAGTGTTTCAGCGCAGCGCTGCTTTGTTTACAGCGGTAACCAAGGAAACGCTGTATCTGGTGTTCCATGAGCGCCTCCTGCTGTCAGAAAGTGAATCTGCATCTCATTCAGAGCTTCTGCTGTTTGTTTCGTTCAGGCATGTAGTATAATGCTGCGTTCACGCCATTATTTTAATTACCGTAATTTCGAGATAACAGCACGTGACGTTCTACTCGGAGCTGTTCATGTCCTCGGACTCGGAATTATGCTTTTCTATGGCAACACTATCAACGCCTAAACAGAGCCTGCGGTGGTCAGGTGGTACAGCAGTCACGTGGTACAAATCGTAGCACTCAGATTACTCCCAGTTCACAAGTTGTAATTACGAGTTCTACGAGGACGTGAACGCTTTTTACAAGTTGGAATCTCGTAATTACGGGAATTCCGATATGACGTGAACACACCTTAATTTCACAAAGCTAGTTAGAACATTCTGTTTTTGCTTCAAATTGGGTTATTATTAAATCAAATTCTGTATATGAAATGATGCGCTTCTCGTCCAGTGTGCGACCGCCTTTCAGAAATGCAACAAGAAAAGAGCGCAGCGAGAGTGACTGATATCAACAAAATAAAATATAGCTAAATTTAATTCAAATGAAAATCCTCATTAGAAATGCATCATCACACAATCGGTCTGCGCACAAAACCAACAAATGTAATGTTTAATGTAAGCCAACACACCATGACAGCGCTCACAGCAAAACAACTTAGAGACAGACACTTCATTACAAACAAGCAGTGTTTAAAATAAATAGTATTATTATTGGCACAGCGGCCCAGTAAATGTCCTCACTTACGTTATTTGCAGCTTCCATCGTGACGTGAATAATAGCTAGTTAGTTTATCAGCGTATATATTTTTTTTTCCGATAAAGATCCCACAGCTGGCAGAACTCGTAAATTATTACTTTTTATTAAAAATAAAATTTAAAAGTTTGTCATTTAAAAAAATATTTAACAAATTTAAATATTGTTTTTACAATAGTTTAAGCCCTCTCTGAGGGCCTTTTGGACCCTGACAGTTCTCCACTGCTGATAAAGCAGCGTTTGCTATTTTTACCGCTCCAAAAGCGGCACCTAGTGGCAAAGAATGACTTTGCATTTTCATTCAGACCAATGTGAAAAGACCAACAAGTGGGCGGGCAATATCATGCTAATGTTTCATGTTGAGGTCAACATTCAGCTTGGGATTCATTTTAAAAATGACTCGTTTCAATGATTCGGAGTCGACTCTTTCTTTTGAGAGACAATAACTTTATACACGATGCACTTTCAGATTTAAAACTTTGCAGGATGTTTTCATTCACTTAGAGCTGTGTTACACACTGCATGAAAGGTAATTTTCAAAAAAATCCATAATAGGTGCACTTTAAAATAGAAAATTGTTATTTTAACTGTGGAAATTCCAAAAGGAAAAAAAAACATTAAAATTAGTTATTTAAAAAATAATTTAATTAAATGAAATAAAATACAATTATTTAATAATAATTTAACATTTTTTTTTTAATTTGGGGATTCAGTGTTTCATTGTATATGTATATACATGTAAAGCTAAATATATTTATGATTATACAAGTCATGTTCAATTAATCACGATTAATCAAAAAACTTCACCTTCAACGGAGTTCAATATACCATAGTCCATTTTTTAAATAAATAAATAGGCCAACTATTTTTCAGCAAGGATGCATTAAATTGATCAAAAGTGACAGTAAAGGCTTTTAAATTTCAAAAAGTTACAATGTTATGTGCAATTAATCATGGTTAATCAGAAAGTGTATAAATAATTACACATTCAACAAATTTACGTAATTAAAATGGGAATGTGTGCATTGATGATTGTCATTTAGAGTCATATAAAAGAGTTGCATATACCATAGACCATCACTACTACACAGATACGTAGATTTCAATGATGTATTGATTGCTGAACTAAAAATAGCCCCTGTTCACCTGACACAAGCTTACATTGCCTGTCTGCACAGTTTCAAAAAGTTGCCAATATGTCAGGGCCCTTAAGATAAAGCGCATTCTTCTGCAGGCCAGCAAGCTGTCCAACCTCAGCCAAAGACAGCGAAAAGAAACCAAAGGCACACCAATACTTCACCAGGATCTCGAGAGATGAGTCAACAGCTGACAGGGTTTTTTAAAGCTCATGTAAATAGGGACCCGGGAGTGTCCAGAGCGAGTCTGGCCTCACAGCGACGCTGAAGGGGAAGGCTGATGTCAGTTCCTCTTTCTTCTGCTGTCACTCCAGTGGATTGGAGCGGATACAAGAGGATCGTGACCCCTCTGGCGCCCTCACATACAAACACCTCTGACTCATTTTGGCAATGGCTGATTGTGATGGCAGTTCCCCTTCACCTGGGATGTCAGGGTTGGCACAGTTTCCAAGGTGACGGCTGTCTCCATGACTAACTAAACACAGTAGAATCCGTGACCACACACACAGAGTATATCCACACCATACAAACATGTGCTACTGCGTTTCTCGTTAAAACACACGCCAGTCTTTTGATAAAACATCTGCAGATCTAGTATACAGTAATATCTTGCAGGCATATTAAACAGTTTTGTTGTCACAGGTATAAATTACATTTTAAAATGTATTAAAGGAATAGTTCAACCAAAACTGAAAATGTGCTAAGAATTGACTCACCCTCAGTCCATCCAAGATGTAGATTAATTTGTTTCTCCATAAGAACAAATATGGAGAAATTTAGCATTACATCACTTGCTCACCAATGGATCATCTGCAGTGAATGGGTGCCGTCAAAATGAGAGTCCAAACAGCTGATAAAAACATCACAATAATCCACAAGTAATCCAAACAACTTCAGTCCATCATTTAACTTCTTGTGAAGCAAAAGGCTGCATGTTTGTAACAAACAAATCCAGAATTGTTAAACTTCAATCCATTGCTTGCAGATAAAATACAAGTCCTTTATCCATAGTATTGCTTTCTCCAGTAAAAAGACGTCTTGTCTGAATCAGGAGAGAAATATGCACAGATCAAGCACAGTTGACAAGCGAATACAGTCCAAAAGAGTTCTAAAAAATATATGCTAGATGTTTTAGATGTGAATGAACAACTAGAGGAAGGACATTTTCACTGGAGGAAGCGTTATCATGGATTATGGACTTGCATTTTAGGCAGAAGTGACTAAAAAAAAAGTTAAAATATCTTAATGATGGATTTGTTTCTTACAAGCACACTTTTCACTCTATAAAACATTAATTGTTGGACTGGAGTTGTGTGGATTACTTGTTGATGTGTTAATCAGCTGTTTGGACTCTCATTCTGACGGCCCCCATTCACCGCAGGTTATCAATTGGTGAGCAATGATGTAATGCTAAATTTCTACAAATCTGCTCTGATGAAGAAACAAACCCATCTACATCTTGGAAAGCCTGAGGGTGAGTAAATGTTCAGCAAATTACATTTTTGGCTAAATGATTCTTTCAAAATGGAAAACAGCTATTTTAAATGCTAATAATAATATTTCACAATAATAGAGTTTTACAATTTTTTTGATCAAATAAATGCAGTCTTGGTGAGCATAAGAGACTTGTTTATATAACCCCAAACTTTAGATCCATAGTGTATATTGGTGATAAGCTGGTCTTTTCAGCAGGGAAATTTAGCAATTGTTAGCATAAGTAAAGCCAAATCTCAGAGTTGCACATTAATGATTGCCTCGTTTATCTTTTTAACTTTCTTGTTTAACTTTCTTTCTCACTTTGCTCTAAACACATATATTTTGGTCTCCCGTTGGCTTACTAAGCTCAGATATTTTACAATTATTTCTTATGTTTGGGAGGAAATAAGAAAGAATCCAAAAGAAGGGGGAAAAAACATATAAACGTCTGGAGGAGTGAGGTGCAGAAAGTTAAAGGTTCTTTCTATTGCTGGCTCTATTAAAATCTGTATTTCTGTCAGAATGATTGAAGATTGGTCTTTGTTTATGAGCCATCAAAGAAACTAGGTTAGGTATGGGGCCGAAACTCTGCAAATTGTATTCACTGTATTGTGCTCAATGAACTGAGTCACTCTATTCCCTCATGGCAGCTCTGATATTCTCTTTATAACTCTGTGGGCGAATTGACTAAACACTTCTGCCACTTTAGCATGCAGTATTTCACACCAAACTCATGCATCTTATTTGCATGGCATCTGCAGTCCAGCTTTGCAAGCACAGTGTAAAAAAGGCCTCAATACTGAATGCATTGTGCTATTACTATTCACATAAGGCTGGTGGTAAACAGAATGTTAAAAGAGACACTCGTTTACTTTTCTACCAATCTGGGCAGCATCAAATTATAATGATGCCAAATTAGGATCAAGTGATAGAGGATAATGGATAAACTATAGACAAACAAACAAAATTGTAGCTTATCACAGGGGCAGTTCCTTCAAACATACACATTACACTTTTAGCCCATAAATAATGCATATGGTTACCTTAAGGGTGCATATAAGCACATTAAGGCAGGGGTTTTTCAAACTTCTGGATGTGAGGGATCCTCTAATATGAAGATCCTCTTGCAAAGGACACATATCCTAAAATATAAAGGCAGCCATATATTTTAAGACACATTAATACTGAGAAAAATACACAAGTATGCTTTTTTTTATCATTTTACCCTTGTGCAGCTCATAGTTTAATAAAATTCCTGCCTTGGACTATTATTAAGGTTTTTTTAGGACTATTATTATGTTGTAATGTTTGGTTGACCAATTAGCAGAGAGGGGCGTTTCATTCGAATGAATGAAAGATGTAGAGATCGAATATTCAAGTTGTTTGTTCGTTTTCTATCCCTGAATGTAAAAACAAAAAATTAAGCCGGATTCTTGATTTTTCGTTTTGTTTGAATAATTGAAAAACGAAATATGTGCCGTTTTTCATTTTTCAGATTTCAATATTAAAACAAAAATTTATTGGACGGAAGATA